>NC_039243.1:18448402-18608452 GCF_003368295.1 Carassius auratus
TGAATCAATTCAATTTATGTTTATTTTATATGGTGAAGTCTATGCCGGGCTTTGCTTTGTTACATTTGATTAAATAAATGTCGGTATAGTAGGCTTTTATAGGGTAAATTGTTTAAGTTTGCTAAGTTGTTTAATAGAGTCCCCAGAAGTCTAGGATTGGCTCTGCCAGAAACGTTAATAAACCATTTGTCCACAAAGTCATGTGTGTGTATATATACACACGCACACACACACATGTCGGTATTGGTGGTTTAAGGGAATCACAGACGTAATGGTTTTTATGCTGTACAAACTGTATTTTATATCTCTCTACACCAACTCAAAAAAACTCTGTGCATTTTTAGATGAAAAAAAAAACCCACAGCATTTAGTATTTTTTATTTATTTATTTAATCCTTTTGAATTACAGGGACACAGGAAGTGTCCTCATAAACCACCTTCATATTGTAATGTAAAACCACACACACATATATAATTCTTTATAAATATAAATTTCTTCTTCTTCTTTTTCTTAAAAAAATATATATATATAGAACATTTTCTAAACGTTTCAACATGTTTCAAAATGTTCAGAGAACATTCCAAAGTAGTAACAATCCAAAAATGTCCCATAATGCAATATGATAAAATGAAATGTTCCCTTAATGTTTGCATTACCAAAATAATAATAATAAAAATATAAATAATATAAAATAATGATAAAATAAAATAATAAAAATAATCATTTACATTTTTAATGTTCAAAAAATGTAGCTTCACTTCACAGACAGCCTTATACTAAAGACAATACAGTAGTCAAGTTTGCGTGGCATTTTTAACCTTCAGTAACCATATTACTCCACTCTTCAAGCACCCAGAATTATGTTTCTGATCTTCTGTATGATGGCTCTCATATATAACTTCGAGGCAGTCGTGAACAATGTTATTCACAAATAAGGCTGGATGGGAATGATGTAGTTATGGAACTCAGACCAGAGGCCATGTGCACGTGACATTTCTGAGAAAGACTTATGTTTCAGGATCTATTTGGCATTTCAGGCATGGCGGGTTAGACGTGTTAAAGAAAATGCCACTTGATCAGCCTCAACAAGCCTCGGATTCTTGGGGAAAACATGGCCTGTAGGCATGCTCTCATGCTCTCTTTCTGTATAGCAATTTCATTTTGGATGTTTGCCAAATGAATAGTGCTATCAATATAATACAAACATAAATCTAACCCTGTGTCAGCTTAACACAGGCTGCTTTGTTTATGTGAGCTGTGGTCTTCACCGTAGGGATGGCTCTTAAATAGAATTCTATCCGAAATATAGGTGTGAAAGGCTTTTAGTAGGATACACACTACTCTAATCCCAAATGGCTCTCACCCTCTGGCTATCCTTGTCTCGAAATGGCTTTTCAACATATCTCATGCAAAATGTAAAATGCAAGTGATATAGAGGGCTTGATTCCACATACCTCGTTTATCCCAACCCCTTCAAAGCAGAGATAAAGAACTTTCAAGTGCAAATGGTGTTACCATTTCTGCTCTGTTTAGCCAGTTAAAGCTGACAGCTTTGCTTGATATTTCTCCCCAAAAGCATGTGACCCTCACACAATGTTAAACAAAGTGCTTTATTTGATCTAAAGCACCATACAATGCCAATATTGTCATGGACGGTTTCCATTAATGAGTTAAAAGGAATACGACTCTTATTTCAATCCCAGTGTTCTGCTGGAACTGAATGGAGAACAAAAAGAGTTTTGCTATCTTTGATAGCAGCTCATTCCCTCTCAGGTTGCAGATAATTAGATAAATATAGAATTAATATATATTTTTACTTTTCTTTTTTTTATAATGTATTCTAATATTTTCAGAAAAAGAAAATACAAAGATAAAACAATCTATAATTAAAAACTTCAAAATCTTATTTTTTAACGTATTTATTTATGTATTCATTTATTTTTACTTTACATTGCAATTTAGAACTGAATTTAAAGAATCAGTGTCTAAGTTAGACCACAATTTACACTTATTTCTGCCTCAGTTTGATCTAAATGTTAAAATATTGTTTCAATCTCAAAGGCCAGAGCTGTCTGTGTGTCAACATCAGGGGTGTCAAACTCAAGCCCCTGCAGAGTTTTGTTCCAACCCTGCTCCAACACACATACCATGTAGTTTTCAAACAATCCTGGAGGATTTAATTAGTTGGATCAGGTGTGTTTAATTGGGGTTTAATCTAAACTCTGCAGGGCCCCAGCCCTCCAGGAATTGAGTTTTATATCCCTGGTCTACATTGACAGGTTTCCTTCTACTTCCACACATTCTAATCCCGCAGCTTTGGATTTGATATATGTCTTCACTGCCTTCCACTTGTCAGAATCTTCTACAACACCCATCACAAGAAAACATAATTGATTCTGTAAATCCTGTCTAAGTCAAAACATACAGTGAAAATGTATCATAACTTAGAGTGACACATACTAAAGCCTTTGAATGAAATAGTGTAAAATCCTGTCCATAGGTGGACAATTATACCAACACTGAATGAAAATAAGCTCTTGATCTTGAAGTAATACATAATCTGCCCTTTAGAATCGTATACAGGACTCTTTGAAGGCTTCCAAGCTTTGAAATGTCACAAAATGCACCACAGCAGAAGTTTGTATGACCTTTGTACTGTCTTCTGCAGTCATGTGGCCACAAAGCTGCCATTTTTCAACATTCTCCTGTTGTTTTCCACTTTAAAAAGTAAAAAATGGACAAGCTTTGGTAGTTCTTAGCCCTGCCATGGATAGCAGACTCCAGTATTTTAGCCGGAAGCAATGGTTTGAAGTTAAAAACGTCTTAATAATAGATTTGTTTCTTACTAACATGCAGCTTTGTGGATTACTGTGAGGTTTTTATCAGCTGTTTGGACTCTCATTCTGACAACAACCATTCACTGCAGAGGATCCATTGTTGAGCAAGTAATGCAATGCTAAATTTCTCCAAAGCTGTTCTGACGAAGATACAAACTAATTTATATCTTGTATGGCTTGAGGGCGTATAAACCTTCAGCAATATTGAATTTTTGGGTGAACTAGAAAACTTAAACTTAACCAAGAAGATAAGCATGGACATTACATGACTAATTTTCTCAAACATATACAATAAGTTCTGGGAACATTTCAAATTAGCTACAAAGTACAGGCCTATACAGATCCTAATGGGACACAAAAGTCCTCTTGCAGGTCCTCGTCATTAATTTATACTATTCAATTAAAATCCTTGACTTGACATTAAATAAACATCAAAGAAGCCGGAAGCTTTTTAATCATTTAGTCACAAAATAGTATTTATTTGAGTGCAGATTTCCTTTGTGTTTAGCCAGAGAACGAGAACACATCTTAAGGGTGTGAATAGATATATTGCTCCACTCTACAACAATACGCATTGTTATAAAATGCAAAAATGTTGTGAACTTATTGATCAGCTGTGCACAAGAATCCTTGCACAGGATTGCAACAATGTTTCTTCATGAGGTTGTTTTAGCTCCTTTGTCATGCCTAGAAATAATTTTTTTAACAAACTCTGATTCAGAGCTGTGATGAGTTCTGTCATTGCCATGACAACCGTCTGCAGAGGAATGGCCCTGCACTGGTGTTATGAAAACTGTGAAACTAATGATGTGCTAAATTTAGTTGGAGCATGTTGTGTGAAAGGCTCCTATAAACTGTAATTCAGCTGGGAAGGGAAAGGAAACACCCCGGGAAGAGTGGAAAGCGCTTGTTAGATCAGCTGTGCCAATTGTTGGCTACTTGCAATATGCCATACATTGTTAAAATGCTGCAGTGTTTTCATTGCAGTGATGTGTGATGGGTGTTGTAAACTCCATATGTCAGGTCACTGCGACAAGTGCTGTTGCTGTTTACCATAAATGGCTCTAACAAATTATCTTCAAGGATTAGCTCACTCAAAAAAAAAAAAAAAAAAGTCCACATAACAGCATTTTGTGAGGAACAGACCAAGTGTCCAATGTATTTTGTAATGCATTATATATTTTAATAATTAACTTTCTGAAGTTTGTTGTTTGTATGTATTTCAATGCATTACATTTTTCTCATTATTATACAAGCGGTTACAATTAATAATTAAATATTTAAATGCATTATAATTTGTAAATGCATTAAAAAGCAAAGTGAATGCATTATATATATATATTGCCCTTCAAAACAAAACATTAGCTTGCTTGTTTAGAATAACAAAATAAAGTATTTGTTTTGGGGTGACCTGTCCCTTTAAGAAGCTGAAACGATTATTAATCTGCACATGTGGCATTCAGCAGAAAACGCTATTCTATGCACAACCTCAAAAGCACAGAAAAGTTATCTCATGTGACCTTTAGTAACCCATGTATTTATATGCACACTTACAGATAACTTGAAAAAAAGACATCATCTTGTTAAGCCTAAAAACGCCCTTGGTGATCAAAATCAACAGGAAGTCACCCATGTGCATCCACTTCCACATCTCTTCCTCCCCAGAGTTTATAAGCCTGGAGCAAAATTTAATTTCCACCTCATAAGTCTACCATAATGTGATACCGCTTCCACTAAATTACTTGGATAACCTTAATCAACGCAGAGGTTAAAGACCTGAACCGTAGAAATGGTTTCAACTTGGTGTAGTCGGCATGATAATAGCTCTCTCCCCTCAGGCACAAACACAGACACCTCCGTTGCCTTAGCCATCCCTATTTTATTGGGCATCTTCCAGGCCACCCGGGGGAATGTTAAGGGAGGACAGAGGCAGAATGATCCCCTTACCGGATGCCTGTCATGGCCCAAGGTTTTTTTTTTTTACCCCCTTCTCCTCCACAATCAGAGTCCTCTCCAGGCCTCAATAGATCTTTGTCAAGGCACCCAATGAGGAGGTATCAGATTTCCCTGGCCTCTTGGCAGCCTCTGCGCTAGTTGGGATACTTGGGCTTTCAATTCTTAGAGACTGCTTTTCAAAAGGCCTTGTTTTTCTTCCTGAAGGATGGAAACAGGGTAAGGATTCAGTGTCTGATGCTTGTTTCAAATCCCCTGTCTTTTTCAGAGGAATTTTATCGAGTCATCATTATTTTCTACTTCCCAAGTGGGCTATGCGGAATTGGTCACAATGACAAAACAATAAATAAATAAAATAAAGTATAGAAATTATGAAATCATGACCCATATATATATATATATAACAAAATAATCACTGTAGCCACATTTTACAGAATGTCCTCACCAAACATTTTGAGGAGTAAGATTGTCTACAACTTTTTCAACAAGCATGACACAAATATAGAAATTATGAATTTTTCATATCTATCTCCCATTTTTTCAGTTTTAGGACTAGCAAACTGGAACATTCCACTGAAGTTTCAGTTTGCTGAAGTCGTTTATGAAGTGTCGGGGAACTTTACTGGAGCACCCCAATTAAAATAGGAAATATGATGTCATAAAGTCATCCTAAATGCATTCTAAATGCATTTGCTCACTGTTTAAAAGACAGTTAACATTCAGTAATATTATCTTTTTTACTGCAACAACACATCAGAGGAGAACAAAAGTTGAACTGAATTGAGTTGGATAATGACCACCCACTTCGAATGTTTTGTAGAGCTGCCTTTATAACTGAATTGAACTCTTTAATGTAACTAATGAACTTTGTAGCAAATCAACAGTTTGAATCAACATCAAACTAAATTAATTAATAATTACACTATTGCCGCCTGTAGAGTTGCTTTACAGCTGAAATTAAATTTGTATCATAATTGACAAATTGTGCAATTATTTGCTTGTTTATGACAGCAAAGCTGCTTTGAAACTGTCTTTATTGTATACACGTTTTGTTTTTGTGTTTTTTGGAAGAAAAAACCTAACATCCTTCCTCCTAGATGCCTCCAATCTTTCTGTCAATGTCTCCCTATAACTCTTATTCTCTTTTTATTTTACTGTCTCCCCATGAATTACCCCCTCTCTAGTGTCTGGCAGTGGATCAGTGCAGCACATCTTGAAAGCTGCTGTGCTTCGCTCAGGGAATTCGCCTGGTTCTCCATCATTAACTTGTGCTAGCTCTGGAGAGCACATTCTCAAGGATCTCTCTCTCTCTCTCTGCATTTCCACATCCTCTTCTCCTCTCCTCTAGTCCTTCTCATGTCCCTGCTGGACTTGAAGAGCTGTCCATATGCTCCCTCATTCATGACTTGTTTGGTGTGGTCTGCAAGGCTCACAGGAAACTGCTAAATCTAAAGCCAATACTTTATTTCCCGGGAGGCTTCTGCGGACCCTCAGGGCAGAGGCACGCAAAGACTCTTGGGATTTTGAAAACTCTGAAAAAGAGATTTGTCCCTCCCTTCCCTTTGGGGCAGAGGCACACTTGGGACTCCCAGGGATTTGAAAAAAGAGATTTGTCCCATGCTCCCACTAATGACAGTCGCATATGTGCAGGACAAGAGAGATTAACCTCTTCATTTCCACTATGGATTTGAGAAACAATCATAAATGTACTAAGAAAAGAGATTAAAGAGTGCAGAATTATGGTTCTGTACCTAAAAATCTCATTTATATTATAAAAACCTTTCATAAGGACTAATCGTGGTTAAATGATGGTATATTCTTCTGTAGAAGCCGCGAGTCAGTTTGTTTGTTTTTATTTTAATTTGAGTTGAATTGTTTTGAAATACCTATGCAAAGAATAAAAAATAAATAAATAAATAGTAATATATATATATATATATATATATATATATATATATTTAGATTATATATATATATATATATATATATATATATATATATATATATATATATATATATTTCGATTTTATTAATAATCTATGAACTTTTTAGTAGACCTCATCACATGGCTCGAAGGGTGCAGCATTATCTTGCCTGTATTGTTGTATTTTCCTACTGACACATGAAGTTGGGTCAGGACATATCAAAGGGTTAACCCCTTTCTATTAAAATCCGATAAATGAATAAAGTTTAAACTGCCAATGGTTCCATTTTGTTCTAACTTCCTACCTAAACCTTTCTTTGAAAGCAGAAAGTAATCCCCAAACTCCAGTTCCGGCCAAACGCACACGTTTTTCAGTGTTCCTGTCAATCAGAACAACAACATAAAAGAGATACAAGCACATTTCACCCCATGATACACCCAGTAGTGGCAGTCCTGGCAAGGTTAAGGATTGCATGTATCCTGTGGTATCAAGCCCCTGTCAAGTACACAAAGAGCGAGTGTCTGCATTCTTGCTCTCCAAGTATAGCACGAGTGCCAAAACAGACAAGAGAGGGTGGAGGAGGGGACGGCCGCTGAGAGACAAGACAAAAATGCAAATCCAGACAGAGATGATTGGTAACTTCCTCTTTGAGTCTGGCAGCTGCATTGAGGACTGCTGTGCGGAGGGTGGCGAGTTCCAGCCAAACTACTTTAATGACGATTCAAGACAAAAGTGTTTTCTACATTCAGCTACTCATGTATTATTAACAGTGCAGGGATGCTTTGTTTGTGTTTAAAGAATATATATATATATTCCTTTCATACTCTGAGGAGGGTGGGCTATGTGTTTGTGTGTGTGTGTGTGTGTGTGTGTGTGGGGCAGCATATTAAAGATCACATAGATGAACAAGAAACAGAAGGCATTGCTTTAGTTTAGCAATAAAATAACAAAATTATAAAATAAAAATAATTTAAGTATTCATGCAGAAATATATATATATATATATATATATATATATATATATATATATATATATATATATATTTGCATGCATGGAATTAACAAAGCTAAAAATGAATACATTTATTAATAAACAAGTAATACAATTCAAAACACTGGAAGAAATAAAACTAATATTTTCTTTATTTTCAATTTCTTAACATTATTAAAAAAGAAAGAAAGAAGAACTAAGTTATAAGTTTCTAAGTTTATAAAAAAAATAAGAAAATGCATTTTGGCTGGTAATTAATTTTTAAATAATTTATATATATATATATATATATATATATATATATATATATATATATATATATATATATAAATTGTGATTGTACAGGGAATTTTGCCTATTAAATGCAACATAACCTTGTGATATGTCGCAACTTGCCCCTCTTCACCTGGCTTTTTCTGCCCTGTTCAAGTGATGAAAGAAACCCATTCAAGAACTTAAACCAACATGATCTCCTGTCCAACGTCCTCCCACAAACTTATTTCTGCTCGCATGTGTAGATTATTAAAAAGAAAAGCCTGCTCTCCAGTTTGCACATCCGAATGGATTCTAGTTGGCTAATTTCGCACATAGCCAAAATAATTATCAAACAGCATGTGCAGCAATTTGAGGCAGGACCTTTCCCAGGCCCCTAGCATGGTTCCCCTCTCTTCGTTCTGCCAGCTTTAGGTCCATAGCCCCACAAGGCCTCAAACAACAGCTGCAGACCACTGCAAACATCCGGTGTGGAAGGAGGAGACAGCTAGTATAAAGGAGCGATTGATAGAAAAAAGGGTCTTGGTGGAACGCTTAGGAATGCCTGTCGGGTTTACAGCTTAATTTAACTCCAGAGGCCTGGGCTTCATTCTTCTGGTGGCTACACTTATTGAGGAATGGATACAAAAAAAAAAAAAAAAAACAACAACAAAGAAAGATTCGAATGCAAACCGTTATTGCCCGGCAACCAAGAAAGGGACACAGAACATTTGCATCCCGAGCGTTTGGTATCGCCTTGATTAGTCTTTCATCTTTTTTTTTTTTTTTTTTTTGCTCACTCTTATTTATAGTTTTAGTTCATCTTTGGGGGTTGCAATCTTCATTTAAGTACTCATGTTTATCATATTTGCATTTGTGTGTTCTGAGCTATACATCTTTTATTCTTCGGCTTCTGAGAGAAATGTCCTAGAAAATGAAAAGTCCAAAAATTTTATTTCTAAATTGTATTCCTTTTTAAAATAAAAGTCCAGGCAAAATGTAGAACTTACTTGCTCATCAAGAGATCCTCTGCAGTGAATGGGTGCCGTCAAAATGAAAGTCCAAACAGCTTATATGCATATGCAAATTAGGTAAAAAATATTCAACTGATCTCAGAGAGTCTTCTATATATAACTAGACAAAGTTTGGGGACATGTGACTGTAACAATCAACTCAGATTTAAAATATGCATGTATCTTTTCATTGCATGTTTTTGAAAAGCAGCAGAGAGGCCTGTCAAAATATGAAACATGCTTGGCCAGTCATGTTTGATGTGACCACCAGTGTGGGCTCTTTTTATGCATTCATTCAAAAGTTGTCCTTGCAAATCCATTGGGGGAGTGGGGGGAAGAGGAAGGAAGGAAGACTTCCTCCCTGTGGAGTGGATATTAACACTGGCAGTTGGTGGGCAAAAGGAATTCTGCTGGAATGCTGCAAAGACACTGTTACACAAGCCTTGCTGCTACATTCATTTGGCTCACCACTGTTTCACTGCTTTCTTCTGCACATCTAGTGGGGGATGGAGGAATAAGTGCGCTCTTGACATGGAAAAGAGAGTTTACCTGCAATAGCAGAGCTTAATATTGATTGAGCCCATAGTTTAAATGACTCAAAGCAGACATGAATCTTTCAATTTCTTGATGGGATTCCAATTATTGACCTATTTAGTTATGGTTATCCTAAACAAAGAAATGCATGAAATGAAATACATGCTGTAACTGTAATTGTGCAACATTTGCATTTTTTCCCCTCTGTATGGTAAATCTGACCAGGTTTCTGCAGTCACTATATACTTGAACTAATATTTCATTTTATTTGATAAAGACACAGCACATTAATAAACGGGGAAAAAATGTGGGGTATGTTGTAGGAAATGGAATGTAAACATGCTAACAGATATAGTTATATTATTAATATAACACACATACTTTTACTCAGCAAGGATGTAGTAAATTAATAAAAAGGAACATGCAAATATTTTTATTTCAAACAAATGCTATTATAATGTTATTTTGTACTTATAATCATCAATGAATCATGAAAAAAAAGTATCATGGTTTCAACAAAATATGAAGCAGCACAGCTTTTTTTTTTTTACATAATAATAATAATAATAATAATAATAATACAAAGAAATGTTTCTTGAGCATCAAATCAGGATATTAAATAGATTTCTGAAGAATCATGTGACACTCAAAACTGGAATAATGGGGGCTGAAAATTCACAGGAATAAATTAATATTTGAAAAGTATTAAATTAGGTATTATATTATTAAATTAAGTATTAATATATGTTTAATTGTTATATCAAGATATTACTGTTTTTATTGTATTTTAGATCAAATAAACGGATGAGCAAAGGAGACAATTTATTTATTTTTTCCAAAAACATTAAAAATCTTACTGACCCCCAACTTCTGAATGGAAGTGAATAATTATATAACCTCACCAGCTTTTCACATGTTCCCAACAAATGGCCCACGTCCTCTCTGAACTTTATCTCATAGTAAATCCCTCCCTCTGTGTAGACAACATCAGCCTCCTTAAGCGAGCAGGGACAAACATTGTGAAAGCCATTCTGTCAGATGGGAGCCAACTGTGACCATTTCTCCAGCAGATCTATGATGTGCAAATGAACCAGTGGTGAAGTTTGTTGAGGCAGATGCTGCCAAAGAGAGAAACAAACAAATTCTCTCATATCCTCCAGATTAAGGAGTACAAAACTGACTTTCCAAGTGAATGGAAAACTCAAAAGAGTGGCGTTTGAAATAGGATTTACATAGATGTGGAGCTCAACTGAAAATAACTCATTTTGATGGTGTTTTAGCTGAAAAAAAAAGGCATCTTAAATGCAACCCGGGCACTAAATATGCTTAATTTAAATTGGGGGGGGGGGGGGGGGGGGGGTTCTTAGTGAATTTCCCTCTAGTGTCTTAGATTGCACTATCTTTTACCAGAAGATCTGAGCATGTGACAAATAAAAAATGAATTCTGCTGCTGGAGGGGAAAAACCCCATCTGTCTCAGTAAGTCCTGTTTTATTGCTGAGACAGCCTGAGTTAATCCTTGATCAATATAAATAGGCCCCTTAGAAGCAAAGGCAGGTCTGACAGAAGATTCCCTCCGAACATGACAGGCCAGACAGCTTATCTGTTTCAAAGAACCGATAACTTATAGCTGTCTCAGATCAGAGTCTTACGAGTTTCTCAAGACATATCTTCTCAATAGACGCTGTCTGGAATATCAATTCTATCTGTCCTGAAGCAATATAATAACACTAATACTAATAAAAAATTAGCAATAATATTTATAGATTAAGAGTTGTGGTGAAAAATTATCAAAAGCACCTGCAAATGCATTTATGGGTCCTAATAAATTACAATATTGCATTAGTATTTAATTGATTAAATGTTCATTATTTCAGTCTTGTAGTCATAAATATTATTTTTATTTAATTATTTGTGTTTTTTCAGGCAATTTACTTTACCTTTTTAATTTAATTTACAATTTAATTTTAAGGCTATTACTATTGCTAGAGCGATTTGATCTACAGTTTAACCTATGGATGTAAACCATACCACAAATCGTACTTGTTTAGGCATGCTATTATTTTTCTCTGCAATTAAATGTACTATTGTAACAGAAAATCCCTTAGACTTACATTGAAGGAGGGACCTCAGTCATATATATAACCAACCACCCAGATGACCATGGCAACACATTTGTCAACAACCATCTTCTGAAAAAAGAAAATGCATTTAATAAGAGTTAGTATTACATATATAAGACACTTGAAAAAAAATATACTTGTGCAAACTTGATGTAATTTTTTGGACACTTAATTGCACTGGGGAAAAAAAAAAAGTAGAATAAATTTTTACGCACACATCCTTAGTACATTTTACAAACAATTATGAAGCATCAGCAAGTAAGACATGAAAGTTTAAGTAGAAAAAATAAATAAATAATGTTTTATTTTAAAATATTCTACAATAATCTGTTTTATTTATCTTTGAACAATCATATTTACAGTGTATGTAATTCCATAATTACTTATTTTTTTGTTAAGTACTTCTTTGAAGCACAATAAAAACTGACGTAATTACAAAGTGCACCTAAGTGTATACTTAAGTGTTAAGAAACAGCCATGAAGGCTTACAATTAAAGTTTTTAACTAATATCATATTATCTGCAAGTGCAAGTTTTTAAAAATATACTTCATCTTATCATCTAGGTCATGTAGAGTGAATTTAAGTTAATCAACAATTTATTTGTTGTAGAATGGTTTGTATATTCCTGAATAAATGATGCAGTTTTATGCAGCTTCATTTCAAACTGTCTTAAAGTTGGATTTTAAACTATTAATATACACTGACTGAATTGCTTTCTTCACCTTAAAACTGAAATAATTTCATAGGCTAATTTGATATAAGATTTCAACAATCCAATTAATAAAGGGGCAAAACAGCTGAAAGGCACTGCGCATGATAAACATTCCCATTTACACTCAGTAGTTGATTCACACATTCAGTTACTTTGCTGGTCTCCATATGTATAGTGACAGAGTTTGAATTAACAGTAAAAGAGATCTATTTGCCATCAAGCGGCCCATCATGAGAACATTAACAACTAGCGATTTCATTAGCGCCCCAGTAAGAACATCACATGATTCTGAAGTAACAATCTAGGTAATTTCCTTTCACAGCAGATTACAATTAAAAACGATTTTAATTATGATTATTATCATTTTTCAGTAATATTGCTGGAATAGGCAGCTACTGTGTTTTTTCAGCAGAAGCAGATTCTCAAGATTTCACTGATATGGCTTAAATTTTGGTCTGTATATCATCTGAATTTGGAAGACTTGAAATATATTGCATAAATCGTAATGACTTTTTTTAATGATAGTTTTACAATGATTGTTTAGGTAAATTGTGAATGTTGCTAGTGTAAATCACATTCCACATTCAATGCATGGAAAAGAGCAGCTTGCAGAACATCTTGTTTTCTGTTTCACAGAAGAAGGATAGTTTTGGAATCACATGAGTGTCTGAAAATAAAAGCAAAATCTTTATTTTTGAGTGAACTATTCCTTTAAATTTCCCATTTGTCCTAAATTAAGCAATTCTAAAAGAACAAGGAGGGTCTTCAGCATGGTTCCCTTAGCCATTTATGTTGGTTTCCAGGCGGACAAAATCAATTCATTTTTGAAGCACAGGAGTCCCTGAGAAAATAAAGCTCTTTCCTGTTGAACACATCTTTCAATAGGGAGTATAGCAGGGTTTCCCAATCAGCCTCACAGGTGCAAGAGCATAGTGGGGTCAGAGGTCATGGGATAGCCGTCTCATTTGACACACATGGAGCCGGCAGCCATTATAAAACTACTGACCCTGTGGTGTTCCTACTAATAATGTGCTGTTTTAAAGTGGAGGCATCCTGCAGTGGCTTCCTGGCCCTTACTGGCTGGAAAAGCCTTGTGGAATAAAAGGACAGGGAGATGGTAATGAAGTCTTTTACTCTCAAGACAGAATAGTCCACATGAAAACTTATATTCTGCTAAACTGGTGACAAGAGAGTCCTTCTGCTGTTCTCGAGGGTGAAAACCTGTTTCACATTCTCTAGCTGCTTATAGACATGCTTTTGGGAGTTTCTTTAACTGTGGTCACTTTTTGCCTTGTTGACATTAAAAAAAATAAACTCTCTTAAAATGTTTTAACAAAAAGTTTATTTAACAAAAATTGTCATTACATATTGTGTTTGATAATATTCTGCGGTGGGAATGACATTCATGGCTAGAATTTAATCCTGAATACAAACAATTAATAATTTTATTTCACACTTTTTGCACAAGTTTGATAAAAAAAAATATTGATGACACACAATAAAGGCTAATACTACACTAATAACGTTAAAAAAAGTAAATAAAAGTGATAAAAGTGGTTGAAATGATGTACAAATAATTTGTGTGAAAATGTATGAATGTACATTTAATAATATATATATATATATATATATATATATATATATATATATATATATATATATATATATATATATATATTTTTTTTTTTTTTTTTTTAGATTACAATCATTTTCTAAATAAGAATAATATTTCAAGACTGGAAACTGAGTTTGGTATATATATATATTACATTGATAAACATTAGATACATTTATTTCTGTCATAACAACTTTGTGTGAGAGTTTAGCTTGGCGATATGTCAATGTGTTTGTTCTTGGCAGAATAGATCTGCTACATTGCTGCTGTGGAAGAGCAAGTCCTACACTGCTGCTGCACATATAATATATATATAAAATAACCCCCATGTATAACATACATTAAATTACCACATAGAAGATCTATACAGGCGGAGCTGGGGAAGGTGGAGGGTTTCTGCAGCACACTGCTGCAACATAACTTTGATTATTTACAAGAATACTTTATTTAGCAAGAGCATTACATAGATAAAAAATTACAGTAAAACATTTATTTAATATTACAAAAGATTTCCATAAAAATAAAGGTTTTAATTAATTTTTTCATATCAGAATAAGAAGTTTAAGATCTGGGTCATAAAATGTCTAGTAGTTGAAGAAACACCATTTTAGAAACTCCAGGATCAGAAAAAAACACATATTTTATCTGGTCTATCAGAATGCTGTAGATCTGGAGAATTATGTACCTGAAATAGACAAAATGTGTGCATTTTTAGGCAGACATCAGCCCTTCACTTCCATTTGGACACTTTCCAGTCAGGTTAAGGCCTTGAATGGTTGTTTTCCTGAGCAATCAGAGAATGGCAGGAAACATTTTGCTAAAAGCACCGACTCATGCTCAGAGATACTCTTGATGTCTGTACCTCAAATATACCTCTCATGTTCATTAAGCAGGTAGAAAAGCTCTTGCCATATAATTGTATATAAGAATTGCCATAAGAAATCATTGAATATGTGGACATTTATAGTTTTTGGGGCAAAGATTGTAACAAACTGCCCCAGGTTTGTTTTCTTGACAGCTTCCAGAGTTATTTAAAAATCCCAAATTACATTACATCCTTTCCACTGTTTGATAAAAGGCAGGTCATAACTTTTGCACAGTTGGAGTTATCTCTATACAATATCTTCACTTATCCCCTACTTACGCTCTGTAATGAATGACAGGTTAAAACCTCTTATCTGTCAATGGTTTATCTGTTTTACATCCCTCAGAGCACATGTGTGGGATGCCAGCAAGTCACATTGATTTCATCTCGGCCTAATTCCCGTGACAGAATCAAAAGCTTAGGCTAAAAAACCAGCTCACATGACCTCGCCTCTCCATGAAAGACCACCAGGACTTTAGGAGGAGACCCTTAGCTTTGAAGAAACCCTAGGTCGCCCCCAACTTCCTTCCTGAAAGTCCTTGGCCTTTGTCCTTTCTTATTAAGCGAGGTTACAAAAGTGGCTCTGACCAATGAAGCACCCCACAGTGTGTTCATAATCCACAGCTGAAATAAAGGCCTGTGAAAAATGATAAGTGAAGGACTGAAGGTCTACATGAAGAGGAGATCTTTTGAAGACCTTGAATTTCAAAACAGGAAGGTGTAAAAACTCACAGTAAAACAGGATCAGTCAACGGTGAAGTCTACAAAATCTTTTCTAATGATTGATTAACGAATCTACTCAGCATTAGAATATATTTTCCAAAAAAAAAAATAAAAAAAAATAATTATAATAATAATAATAATAATAATGCTGAATATTCAGCTTTGCCATTAGTGTAATACATTACATTTAAAAATATATTAGCATTTTGAATTGTAATAATATTTCACAATATTAAAATGTTTAAACAGTTGAAACTTCTTTTCGTGTCAAATGTTAATGTCTAACATAATTATTTAAACATAAAAATACCAGTGCTGATCAAAACAGAGGAATTTGTTTGTACGCTAGCGGCAATGTAGCTCTAGCTTGTCCCTGAGCACGTGAACCAGCACTAACCCCATGTTTCATCCATCCGCAGTGTTCCCTACAGAGACAGGGAGTGAATGAGACAGGGTTAGACCCAATCCTTTCCCGTAATGGCCACCATATGGCTAATAAAGGAATTTCTCTGTGGCGTGTTATCCTGTGGTTAAAGCATAGCTCAGGCTTAGTCCTGACCCTGATTTTGTGCAAACAAATGGTTAACAAACCCTAACAAGAGAACAACGCTTCACAAATGGGCATCTCAACACAAAGATAGGGCACAGGGCCCTGCGGTTCACATGCAAATGACCAAAAGTCTCCGCTGCAAGCGTACTAGCACAATGCTGTGATTATGAGGGAAAGATAAAAAAGCACAGACTTAGCCTCAAGCTCACAAAGAGCCAGTGAACTTAATCGACACCATCCAGCTCTATCATTTCCCTGGCGAAACGTCTTTCTTTATATTTTTGTCTTCATTTTTACATAGCCCTAGGAACACATTGTAAAATATAATACTGTAGCATTGTGTTTTTATAATTTTTTTCCTTTCATTTTGCCGCTAGAATGCATCCCTGAACCATACAATTAGAATAAGAGTCGAAGTTGCTGCAGAATGATGAATTATGTACCTTGCACATAGACAAGAGAAAGCTAGTGTGTGATAATAAAGGCATTATCAAAGGAGTTCTTCCTAACTAAAAAGCTATCATGATAACAGAGGAGCTGTCACACAGTAGGCTGAAAACAAATTGAAAATCCATAGCCTACAAAATGATCAGGTCTTACATCTTTCTAATTTATTGATATTCCCTTATGGTGAGTACACATTCAAAAAATGAATTAGGCCTACATAAAAAAAAAAAAAATAAAAAAAAAAAAATTTTGTACATGAATTGCATAAAATAATTACATCCATTTGAAATACAGTTTTAACATAAACTAACATACTAACATACAAAAATATGAGTCCTCTATCCATAATATTTCTTTATGGACTTTGTCACTGGAGAAAGTGTTATTATGGATTGTGCACTCATATTTTAAATAATTAAAATGCCTAAATTATGGATTTATTTCTTACAAACATGCATCTTTTTGCTTCACAAGACAAATATTGATGGACTGGAGTCATGTGAATTACTTGTGGATCATTATGATGTTTTTATTTTCAAATATTGCTTTTTTCACAGCTATCCATATTTTAGCCATGTTCATAGTTTTAAACAGACTGAATGTAATTGTTTTCACAGTTAACAGATTTATGCTGATTGTAAGTAATTTTAATAAATGCATTTTGAAAATAGGATTATTTAAATAAAATCAAATAAATGCAAATAGTTAAAAATAACATATGCATTTTTTCTTTTTTGAGTGCAGAATCCAAACAGCTGATAAAAACATCACAATATTAAGCAAGTATTGTTCACAAATGTTCAAACATATTCACTTGTCCCAAGAGTGAAATAGTCCTTACATGATTCAGCACAAGTTAAGGGCCTTTTCGAATCAGCACCTCCACCCAGTGACCATAAGGGGGCACCATCACACTCTCGCTCATGGAGTCTCTCTGGTCTTGAGGAATGTGTTTTGCTTGTAAATGTGCAAGTGTGTTTTCAAGGGGAGAGAGAAAATGACTGTGAAAATTACCATGTTGTTTATTATTAAGGAAAGAATTCTTACAGTGCCTGGAAAAGACTGAATGGTCCCAGACAAGGGGAAAGACTGATCGATATCCAATCAGAGGGTGGAGGAAGAGGTGTTTGTGTGCTGCAGACAAACACATAAAACTCTGCTACCCATCCACAGATTACAAAGTGAGATGGAGTGAGTGTGAGAACAACAGAACAACCCAATCTTTATTTCTAAAAACACTCAGTGTTCATAAATGAGAAATCAGAACACAATGTAACGTGGACATACATTTCATATTATTGACTGTGAACTTACTTTAAAGTCAGCACCAAGTCAAAAATGACTCTGTTTACTTTCTTAACACATGTTCCTGGGTTTTCCACCTTAAAAAAATTAATAAAAAAAATCATGGTTTCCACACAAACGATGTACTGTTTTCTATATCGATATAAATCATATGTTTCTTCAGCATCAAATCATCATATTAGAATGATTTCTAAATGATTTCAATTTTACTTGAATAGTACGGATTTTTCTTATCCATAGTACTTCAACACTGTAAAAAACAATAAAACCTCTCAATAAAACAATATTTAAAACAATAATATACTTTTTTTACTATTGACTGATCACTTCTAATTTTTTTCTATTGGCCTAACTGTATTCTAAATGTTTTACTTAGCCAATTTGAATTAGTGTGAATTTAATTTGATAAATTGAATTAAGCCAATTGAAAAAAAAAAAAAAAAAAAAAAAAAAAAAAAAATATATATATATATATATATATATATATATATACATATACATACATATATATATATATATATATATATATATATATATATATATATATATATATATATATATATATATATATATGTGTGTGTGTGTGTGTGTGTAAACAATCACTAGATAAATTAGATTCGGAGAGTTTTTTTTTTTATAGTGAAGGTACTTTCAAGAATACCATGGTACAATCACTGTATATATCCAAAATAAGAAAAATATCTGAATAAGTATACTGCCAAATGAGTTTTTGAGGAAGAAAATGATCAATATTAGAATATCTGGGAGTTTGTGAGTAAGCAGAATGTGCCACCAAAGTTCCAGGGGTATTCTATGTAGTTGATTTATGGTTATGGTTATTAGGCAATTGCTTTCTGGTTTTGCTTTCAGCTGTGGCACAGGTCCATTCTTAAAATTAAAA
Organism: Carassius auratus; assembly: GCF_003368295.1. NCBI lineage: Eukaryota > Metazoa > Chordata > Actinopteri > Cypriniformes > Cyprinidae > Carassius > Carassius auratus. The sequence continues at coordinate 18,467,150 of NC_039243.1, forward strand.
GTGTAACTTGTTTTTGCCCAGTGTATCAAAATTGAGCTAGTTTGGGAAAATCAAACAAGAGCAAACGTCATCCTGATATTTGCCACTAATAACCTGTCTATATGTAACTTCAATCTTCTGAATGCATCAGCACTTAATCTTGTGATGTACATTAGTAAAGTTCAACATAAGCATTGAGATTATAAAGGCCATTAGTGGACCACTTCTCCATCTGCTATCACAGAACACTGACCTAGTTCCCATTCAAAAGCAGTGTGTGAAGTTGAGCAGGCTTGATTTCCATGCCAAATAGAAGATAATGTGGAAACTGCGCCTTGAATCTGTCTCCATTGAGTATAGGACATCAAAGGGTACCCAAGCGAATGTTTCACAGCCCTCTGATTCTATCACCAGACATAATGTGTTAAAGGAGTATCTCTCTCTGTCTGGGGACTGCATTTCCTCAGCCTCACTAGACTGCCTTTTTACATCCAGTGCAATGGCAAGACACTTTGATTCAAATTCAGCTTCATTAATTAGTGTGTTTTGAAGACTCATCATTATGGTTCAAGCACAAGTACACTCTGAGGTGTGTAATTTAACAAGCCATTTCTACCTGATATTACTTTTAAAATGTACTTCCATTGGTGTAAACAACTGATTAATCAAGTAAATAATATTTTTAAAGCATTTAAAATAATGCCTAATCTAATCTAATCTAATCTAATCTAATCAATCTAATCTCTTCTAATAATATCCTCTTTAAAATATGTGATTCAAGTTATATATTCTATACAATATTTGACCGTTTTCCCTGGCAGTGGACATCCTACATAACTGTACACATTAAATATAATATAATATAATATAATATAATATAATATAATATAATATAATATAATATAATATAATATAATATACATTATATCATTCAGTTTGGAATTTAGCAGTTTTCCTTTTGCACCATTTCCATTCTTTGAGTTAATTGAGTTATTCTGCTCAGGTGTGTGTCATAAATTAGTCTAGTCTGCTTGTGTATATCGGATATCTATTTGATTTGTTAAAACGTTTCCATTTACACATAGACGTGTTGTCACAAAACGGATAAAAATCTGATCTTCCATTCTGGCTATATTTAAATTTATTTAAAGGGGGGGTGAAATGCTCGTTTTCACTCAATATCCTGTTAATCTTGAGTACGTATAGAGTAGTACTGCATCCTTCATAACTCCAAAAAGTCTTTAGTTTTATTATATTCATAAGAGAAAGATAGTCTGTACCGATTTCTCCCGGAAAAACACGACCGGCTGGAGGCGTGACGTGTGGGCGGAGCTAAAGAATCACGAGCGCCAGTAGGCTTTTTCAGTTGAGCGTTGAGAGCGTTTGGAAGCTGTGACATTACCGTGAGGAAAAAAACCATCATCCAAAACAAACCATGGCTAACAGTCAGATTCAGCCATAGATTTATGATCCAGAATCAGACCCAGAGGCTGAAATTTAACAAGAGCAGCATCAGCAATGACATCTCTATGTGGTATGTACTGAAACTGTATATATTTGCTTAGCGGTTTTGGAAAATGACTAAGTTCCACTTTGTCATCTTTTTGTTTTGTTTTTTAAGCTGTACATGTGGAAAGTGCAGTTTGATGACAACATCGCATGTTGTTTACTTGATGTGCTTGCGCGCCGATAGCTAAGTTAACAACACAGAGATATTTGAAGCAGTTTTACTCACCGCATGCGGTTCCAACACACTATCGTGACCCTTTTTCGTTGGGACTGCATTATCCTTAAGAAATAAACGATGTGCAAATCCGGCGTCAAACTGGGCCTTGTTTGTAAAACAAGCATCTTCGAAATGCAGGGAACAAACACAAACACTTGCACAACTCCGTTGATGCTCTGTAAAAATAAACTCCATCCACTGGTCCCTTAATGCTGTTTTTTTTTTGGTAATCTGTGCAGGGTTGTCTTTCCCTGGCAACCAAAAACACACCTCTTTTGTGACATTTCGTGACGCTCTCGCTCTGATCAGTGAATGTCTGTTGTGCTCTCAGTGCTCTGCTATACGGGAGCGCGCGCTCTTCCGGCAGAAGTGCCCTTAGGACCCATATAAGGAAATCCCGCTCCATCTAACGTCACACAGAGCCATACTCGAAAAAAACTTTCCGAAACTTGTGACAAACCGGAAGGAGTATTTTTGGAACAGAAATACTCCTTCAAACGTACAACTTAATTTTTGAAACTTTGTCCATGTTTAGCATGGGAATCCAACTCTTTAACAGTGTAAAAAATTCAGTATGCATGAAATAGCATTTCACCCCCCCTTTAAATGAAATCAAAAGATAAGTGCTGCATTTTATTATTTTCTGCTCATTTCAAGGTCAAAGCCCGCAATAGAAGAGCAAGCAACATCAGCTCTGGAAAGATAGGTTTGTCACATTACTTTTAATGAAGATGATTGTGTGTTGCAATTGCTGAAGAGATGCTCAGCTACTAGTCCGCCACAATCTGTGTGGCATTAGCATTTTCATATATCTGACTATAATGTCAAATAGCCTATAACACGCTCATACATGTTAACTATTTTAACGTTCTGGGAAAAGTAAAATTTGCATGTGGTTTCAACAACCAGATGCATTTACACTTGTTCAGTTTCGTCTTGAATGCATCCCAGACCATCTCCTAAAGTGGTTTGAGCGATCGGATTTATATCCATCTCAAATGCTTTTTGGAGGGCATTTACACCTGGTCTTTTCACGATCGGATAGCTATCCGATCAAAAAAAAAAAAAAAAAAAAAAAATGCATTAAATGACCAGGTGTAAACAGGACCTAAGTTGCTATCTTTCTGTTCATTGTTGGGTTTGTCAATGTTACGTTTGTTGAAAGCTTTCTATCTGTTTGGATTTACTGTCTGTGGATTTATTAATGATGGTCTATTTTCATCATCATGTTCATGTGTGTTTATCAACACATTTGTGTGACAGAAGACCCAACCACAAAGTAAAATAGAATAGTGTGCTTTTTAGCTCTTCGTTTAATCTGTGTTATTGTGTAGTGTGTGTGTGTGTGTTTTCTTTTTTTTTTTTTTTTTCTTGGGTCATTTTACTGGCGTCACCCTGCTGTGCCTTGAGCTGGGAGATCGCTCTCTTGAGGGGCACCTGGAGGAATTCCTGAGTCTCACCCACCAGACCACTTTCCCAGGCGACTGCCTCTGCATGTGTGGGATTTAACAATGCCACTAGAGCACAGCTGTTCTTGTGGAATTTGAGGGTATGAATGTGAGCCCCGACCACCCTCCTGCCACTGAGAGTGAGAGTTTATTGAACTTAGACACTGCTTTTAAGTTCGGAGAGTTAGAAACTTTGCTTTACCCAAGCCTGATTAATTCTGTTCATCTGTCTGTCTCTCTGGTCCCGTCCATCCTCATTCTCCCACCTCCTCTTCAAGCTGCTTATATATATATTTCACGAGTTCACATCTACGTATATTAATACAGTAAGGTTATGCGTATTTGGCGTGCTGTCCGGGTGGAGGGCTCCGAGCTCGGGATGTGGCCCAGAGTACTCCCCCCGGTTGTGGTAAGAGTAGATGGATCTATAAGTGAGGAGAAATGGGGTGGAGGAGGGATGCTGAAAACTGTCAATGAACAGAGGTGGGTTCTGCTGTTATTTATACCTTGTCATGAGTTGATTACTGATTGGTCTCCACTTGTGTTAATCAGGTTAATGAACTGCGACTGCTCCTCCCGAACTTTGTTATAAAACAGCATTTATATACTTTTTTGGAGGGTGGTTGTGGATTTCTTCATTCTTCCAAGTCCTCAGCCACTCCTGCTGTCCTGTCATCTTTGTTCCACTTCAGTCCCTCTGTTACAGTACATAATCTCAGTGGTGGTGCTCCATTTCGGTCCTGCCGTGAGTCTTTATGTCCTGGACCTGGAGAGCCCATGGCTCTGCCTCGGGCCTCAGATGGCTTTGCATCTGGGCTCCACCCACCACCCACCATCAATGCTGACATGGACCATTGGCAATTTGGTCTTGTTGGCCTTCCTTGGTCAGTCTGCTCCACCTGGGTCGGACTTCACTACGCCTCTGCTGTGGACTTGTGGGCCATCCACTGGTCTTCAGCTGAAGGGAGCCCTTCGGCTATGGGGCACTCTGCCCTCCCACAGACTCCTTCCTCGGTCACTCCAGCTCACCCTCTGGCCTTTGGATCCACACTTACATCTCAGGCGATCATCTCTGTGGCTCTGTCACAGCTGCCTGGATCCTCAGCATTGCCTATACGACAATGCTTCTGGGAAGGGGCGACCATGCAAACTGACAATAAAAATGACAAACTTATTTTGCTCTGTACCAATAAAGGTGAATGAATAAATAAACAATACACATGTAAAAACATTTGTATTTTGCAAATATTGCAAAAAATACTGGTATCTCATTGTAGTTTTTTTTTTTTTTTTTTTTTTACTATTTCCATGTTTTGTGTACTAAACAGCATACAGTATTGTTCAAAATAATAGCAGTACAATGTGACTAACCAGAATAATCAAGGTTTTTCGTATATTTTTTTATTGCTACGTGGCAAACAAGTTACCAGTAGGTTCAGTAGATTCTCAGAAAACAAATGAGACCCAGCATTCATGATATGCACGCTCTTAAGGCTGTGCAATTGGGCAATTAGTTGAATTAGTTGGAAAGGGGTGTGTTCAAAAAAATAGCAGTGTGGCATTCAATCACTGAGTTCATCAATTTTGTGAAGAAACAGGTGTGAATCAGGTGGCCCCTATTTAAGGATGAAGCCAACACTTGTTGAACATGCATTTGAAAGCTGAGGAAAATGGGTCGTTCAAGACATTGTTCAGAAGAACAGCGTACTTTGATTAAAAAGTTGATTAGAGAGGGGAAAACCTATAAAGAGGTGCAAAAAATGATAGGCTGTTCAGCTAAAATGATCTCCAATGGCTTAAAATGGAGAGCAAAACCAGAGAGACGTGGAAGAAAACGGAAGACAACCATCAAAATGGATAGAAGAATAACCAGAATGGCAAAGGCTCAGCCAATGATCACCTCCAGGATGATCAAAGACAGTCTGGAGTTACCTGTAAGTACTGTGACAGTTAGAAGACGTCTGTGTGAAGCTAATCTATTTTCAAGAATCCCCTGCAAAGTCCCTCTGTTAAAAAAAAGGCATGTGCAGAAGAGGTTACAATTTGCCAAAGAACACATCAACTGGCCTAAAGAGAAATGGAGGAACATTTTGTGGACTGATGAGAGTAAAATTGTTCTTTTTGGGTCCAAGGGCCACAGGCAGTTTGTGAGACGACCCCCAAACTCTGAATTCAAGCCACAGTACACAGTGAAGACAGTGAAGCATGGAGGTGCAAGCATCATGATATGGGCATGTTTCTCCTACTATGGTGTTGGGCCTATTTATCGCATACCAGGGATCATGGATCAGTTTGCATATGTTAAAATACTTGAAGAGGTCATGTTGCCCTATGCTGAAGAGGACATGCCCTTGAAATGGTTGTTTCAACAAGACAATGACCCAAAACACACTAGTAAACGGGCAAAGTCTTGGTTCCAAACCAACAAAATTAATGTTATGGAGTGGCCAGCCCAATCTCCAGACCTTAATCCAATTGAGAACTTGTGGGGTGATATCAAAAATGCTGTTTCTGAAGCAAAACCAAGAAATGTGAATGAATTGTGGAATGTTGTTAAAGAATCATGGAGTGGAATAACAGCTGAGAGGTGCCACAAGTTGGTTGACTCCATGCCACACAGATGTCAAGCAGTTTTAAAAAACTGTGGTCATACAACTAAATATTAGTTTAGTGATTCACAGGATTGCTAAATCCCAGAAAAAAAAAATGTTTGTACAAAATAGTTTTGAGTTTGTACAGTCAAAGGTAGACACTGCTATTTTTTTGAACACACCCCTTTCAACTAATTGCCCAATTGCACAGCCTTAAGAGCGTGCATATCATGAATGCTGGGTCTTGTTTGTTTTCTGACAATCTACTGAACCTACTGGTAACTTGTTTGCCACGTAGCAATAAAAAATATACTAAAAACCTTGATTATTCTGGTTAGTCACATTGTACTGCTATTATTTTGAACAAGACTGTACATACATTTACAAAAATGTGAAAAAGTGAGCTTCAGTGCTGAGCAATGTTTTCACCTATATTCATGTTTTTTGTAACATCATGTATTCGAGCTTTTCTTCCAAAACCCCAGAACGACACAAACTGCCATTTGATTGAGCCCAGAGGCACTAAAAGTTTAAAAATGAGTGAAATATTTTGGGATTTTGACACGAGTTTGCTGAACTCTTCTAAACATCTCTAACGAGTCACACGAAGTCTGCATCATTTCCTTGACACAAGCTTGTAAACTTTCCCAAACCGTGCTTTCCAGACATCTTTCAAGCATATAATAAATATTCAGCCTCTTTGTGTGTCTTTCTAGCTTTCTGAATCTATTCTGACACTTTTTTCTTCTATTTATTTCCCTGCTCCTATGCTGTTTCTTGGTATTTTCTGTCCATGTGTTCTCCTTTTACTGAAAAATCTGTGATGAGATTTTGCATTTCTAGGCAATAATGCTTTTGGTTGTTCACATATGGTAATATGTTAGCAGACAGACGGATCTTTGATTACATGGAGCGAGAGTTGTTGGGGGCTGTTATGAAAACATGTTCAGTTATAATTGTCTGAAGAAGGATCAGTTCTAGACAAATGACTGTAGGAGGATTTATGTGTATTCAGAGTTATACTGATTTGAGTTGTCAAAAATCACTGGGAAAACGCACCCTATATTCTCTAATGCATGTTCAACACATTGTGCATGATTCATCACTGCATACTATTTTCAAGAAAACTATATATATATATATATATATAACATGCTCCATTTCTTCATAATAAAGTGACTTTCAACTGATTTTGCCATAATATTCTAATAAAATATAATAACGAACATGAAAATACATAACACTATTTTATTGTATATTGTTATATACTTAATGTATAATAATAATAATGATAATAATAATAATATAATAATATATATATATATATAGTTTTCTTGAAAATAGTCTTTGTTATTTATCATGAAAATGTAATAACCTGTTGCGCCTCTGAAACGACTTTCTCACTGACGTGACTTATAGGTAATGGGTCATGTATAACCAATAACCATAGAAAAACTCACATTCTGTTCTCCATTCTGGTGTAAGATACCCATTTTTTCATGATCCAGTCAATTCAAGATGGATAAAGTGAAGTCCTGCCCTAAATGTTTTCTTGTTAAATATATTGTTTCACTTAGAAATACATGACATATACTGTAGTAAAACTTATGGTACAAACATAATAACGCAGTGAGGATATAATAAGATATATCAATGTTCAATACATTTTATAATAATATTTTATAAATAAAGATAAAGATAAAGATGAATCTGCTCCACAGTTTTAGTCTCATTGAATTTATTGAACTGAATTATTATCATCACGTCAGGACAGCATGCCGTAATTAGAAATCGCTTGTCTAGTTCCTGTCTTGGCCCTGAAGGGCTGGAAGAGCAGAAGCGATGAGACCTGCACGCCTCATTAACGCTTCTTAATTATTACCCTCAATGTTTATTCTTTAATCAAGTCCTTTTGTATCAGGCTCTCACCGGTGCTCCTGACGCTCTTGTCCGCTGGGTGAAAACTCTCTTTCAGTGTCGTTGTTTTTGTACTGAATCAATGCAGCAGTGGATTTCTGCTGGATTTCGAACTCGGCTGTCACTGAGATATTTCTTTTTATAATATCGCCTAATTACTGATATAGATGTTCCCAGGACATTTTCAAGCACTTGGCGATTAAGGGAACATCTGAAATGAAACCTCAAAAGTGACAATGAAAAACATGCTCCATTTCTTCATAATAAAGTGACTTTCAACTGATTTTGCCATAATATTCTAATAAAATATAATAACGAACATGAAAATACATAACACTATTTTATTGTATATTGTTATATACTTAATGTATAATAATAATAATAATAATAATAATAATAATAATAATAATAATAATAATAATAATAACAACAACAACAACAACAACAACAATAATAATAATAATAATAATAATACAATGTATAATAAATATATTTATTTCTTCTTTCTTTTTTTATTTTCATGCATTTAGATTGTTTAACTTTTTTTATGAAAGTGCAATATGGATTACTTTGGTTTCTTTGCTGTTCAGTCAGCACACTTAAACATTTTACAGCTAACATACATCATATAACGAGACAAACCATTTATAAATAAAATAAACATTAAAATAATACAAAAGTTAAAGAATGAAATAACAAATAATAAAATAAATCATGTAAAACTGCACAAGCTTTAAAGACATTTGAAGATAAAGTTCTAGAGAATAAATAAAAATGTTTTTGGGGAAAACTCTGTACAGAAAACATTGCTTATGCACCATTTTTATTCTCTCTCTGTATTTCTTTTCTTTCTTTCTTTTTCTTTTTTTTTTTACAAAAATAAATGTATTGCATTTTAACATCTAAATACACTAGAGCATATAACAACAAATATTTCCATATAACTAGTAATTGCAAATGCACCAATCTGGAAACCCCAAAGCAGGTGTTCCCAACAAACTGATGCAGAATAAAACTAAATAACTCTCACTAAACCCCCCAGAGTCATGCTGGGTATACATTAATATTTAATGCATTGGCTGGGATAATAAACTCCACTGCAAAACAAGGCAGAGGCAATGCCACGGTGGAGAATGCCTTTAATTGGTTTCCTTCGAGTGTTTGCTCGATCAGTCAATTATCCACTTGCCACAAATCCCTTACAAAGGAAGAGAAGTTGCCTCTGTTGCCACGTTCTCCGGAGATAAGAGGGCTAGAAGAGGACGATGTGCACTGAAGCTTGCGCATTTCAGACATAGGAATCTCACAAGTTTGCCTTTTGCATTGAGAACTCTTTTCTGGTGTTCAGATTTGAGCAGATTTAGGGCTGTCTGTACTGCATCAAGGAAGGGAAGATGCTTGCACACATAAATGCTTTAAACTAACGTGACAGAACTGTGTTAGAGTAGATTAATGTTCTATAGAAAGCTATGCTGATGTTTGCTATCTAATTGTTTATGCAGACATTCACAGTGTAACCAATTAGTCGACTAATGAATTGTAACAAATTATCATTTTAAAGTGGTGCTGACGTGCAAATAACATCTTTAAGACTGCCATCAATCTTTAATTGTATTACTCACGCTCTCAATATCCAAAAAGCATGCATGTGATAAAGAATGGTTTACAATGAAACACTTGTCTAACCAAGTGTTTCCTTTTGGTTTTAAATGGCAACGCAACACAGTCCCAAAGTTTTTAACATAGAAAACAAAACAAAATGCCACTTGAAAAATATTTCAATATATTTACTCTATTATATTACACTATCATTCAAAATATGTTGTAATGTTTTTGAAAGATGCTAAGCAAGGCTGCATTTATTTGATAAAAAAAGGCATAAAAAATATGTGAAATTTCAATATTGTGGAATTGTATAGAATTTTAATAATTTTTTAAAATAATTTGAATAGATATTTAAAATTTCATTTATTCACGTGATGACAAAGCTGAATTTTCAGCAATGTTTTTCCAGTTTTCAGTTTTATTATCAATGTTCAAAAAAACATTTATTGGATTTTTTTTTTTCTGTTACAATGTAATTTCTGATCAATTTAATGCATACTTTCTCAATACAAGTACAAAATTATTTTCAAAAAAATTTCTTAACAGGGAGGTTGTGGCTTAGTGGTTAGAGAGTTTGACTCCTAACCCTAAGGTTGTGGGTTCAAGTCTTGGGCTGGTAAAACTGCTCCCCGGGTGCCACAGCATAAATAGCTGCCCACTGCTGTGTGTGTGCACTTTGGATATGTTAAATGCAGAGCATGAATTCTGAGTATGGGTCACCATTCTCCAATTATATACAATCAATGTCAAAAAAAAGAAAAAAAAAAAGAAAAAAAGAAAAAAAAATGTTGACTGAATGGAAAGCGATTTCTTTCTTTCAAAAGAGGATTTTCTTGTCCTAACTATAGTTTCAAATGATTCTTTTTTTATTTGTCATTGCTTTCTATATTTGGCCGGCTACAAACTCAAAGGACCTTTGACCCATTTTTAGACCACGACTCATCAATTTCAAATATTATCTCTTATTTTAAGCAGTCCCGTTTGTACAAAATAAATCCGACACGTTTGTGGATGTGGGTGGCAAAGGTGTCAGAGAAAACGTGAAGTTTGGGGGTGGCAAATGCATTGCAGTAAAAAAAAAAAAAAAGCCAAACAAAAACAACACATAATTAGCTTTCACAGTAAAACCATGCATCTGTAACAAAAACAGCAACTGTATCTAGGCAACGTAAGCTGGCTATTAGGATTGTGCTGCTGTTCGTACCCACTAGCTATTGAAGTGTGCATTGTTCTACAATGTACTGTCACACAAACCTTTAATTACCAGTGTCATGTTACAATAAGCACTCACGGTGCAGTTGCAGACGAATTGCTTGGGCATATTTTACACAGTTAGTGTACACAATAGCACTCTGATGAAATCATTAGTTTATTATTTTGCAGAGTTCTTGAATTATGCAAAGAACGCCTGGTGATTTTTACATTCTTATCTCTTTTAATTCTCCATAGAAGGCTGAAAAATTTGTCGGACTCCATCACTGTCTCTTCAACGGATTGTTTTGGATCTCTACAGACCTTAAATTCAAACTTTGTGTACTAAGATATTGCATGGGCAAAAACTGTGTGTGTTTGTGTGTAATACCCTTAGTTTTTGGCTATGAAAAGGCCAAAAAAAAAAAAAAACAGTTCACCCAAAAACTATCCAGCCATCATTTGGCATGCCAAACTATTATTTTCTTTTCTTCCATCAAAGGAAAAAAAATCATTCAAGCCTGTGTTTTATTTTTCCATAAAGGCCAAAAAGCAATACTGTATCTGTGTTGTGTGACAAAGAAGAAACTAAAATGAAACTGTGAGTGTGAGCAAATGTTAACAAGATTTTAATGTCAGAAGTGAAATGTTCCTTTAAAGAAATAGTTCACCTTAAAATGTTAATTTGCTCACCCTCAGCAAGTCTCATCCAAACAGATTTGGAGAGTCACAGTACATCAGAGTGATCCACACAACTCCAGTCCATCAATTAATATAAACATATCTTGTGAAGTGAAAAGCTGCATGTTTTTAAGAATCAAATCCAAACATAAACATCTCGGATGGCCTGAGGATGAGTACATTTTCTTCACATTTTAATTTTTTTTGGTGAACTATTTCTTTAAGGCCTATGACACGATGTCCTGTCCTCTGAAAACAGTAGCGGAGTTTTGGGGTTGTAATGTGCATGAATATTTCACAAGCTAGAGGTCCGTTCATGTCTTTTGACTTCTGCTTGTGTTCAGCAATCTCCTCAGACCAAATCTACCGAGAAAACACCAGCACAAGACAAACTGAATGGAAAGAACCAAAGCTATGAAATCACGGGGCGCTGAGATGTATATGAAAAATGTGTTTGCAAAGCGCCACAAGTTTTATTAGAGATTATGTCTGCCTAGATTTTCATATCTGATGCCTTATGAAGATGACATATCATCTTCACACCCCCAGGAAGTGACTGTGAAAGAAATAGATGAACACTGATAGCAACTGTCTGGTGTCAATGCTAATGTCGTGTCCATTCATCTAAGTAGCTGACACCTTCTTCATGCAAAACATTAACTCATTCATGATAAAACAATTATGCAAAACGTTAATTCAAACCACTTGTTTATGTATATCAGCCTAGCAGGTCTTTTGTATGAACACAGCATCAGATTGAGAGCAGAAGTTGAATTCACTAGTTCACTTGCGTGGAATTCACCGGCTGCTCTCGGGTCAGAAATAACAGCCAAATATCAACCAAATTGGTATTGGATTTTTATTATATTTTATAAATTATTTAGTGGGACATGACATAACATGTTAATACAATGGTTTTCTCAGATCTGCCTTTAAGTAGCATATCTATACCGTCTAATATAAGGATGAGTGTACCTTACAGTTTGTGGTACTTTCTCATCAATTTAAACTGATATTTTTAAATAGTTTTGAGGAAAGTGCTAGTTCATGATTCATTTATTTATTGGAAATTTATTTATTTATTTATTTTTTATTATTTATTTTTTTGCAATTGATCAATTTAATGCATGTTTGCTAAAAATAAATATCAAGAAAATGTATTTAAAATGACAAAACAGAAACAAAATTTAGAAAGATAAATTCTAATATATATCTATACATATAATTCCAATGTTATTAAATACATTATAAACATGTATTAAACAAATAAATAAAAATAAATATTTAATTTCAGATATGTGTTTTTTTCTCTCACCTTTTTTAATGCAATATACAATATCCTTTTTCTTTTCCTCAAAATTTGTGGTGAAATGCGCCCATATGAATACTATAATCCTTCAGTGCCATGCTATGAAAGCAACAGGATTAACATCTGATACTATCATTGTAGTAATGCACCTAAATAGTACTTTTGTAAAAGGATGTTTAATGCTTCCGACTGGTGAGACATAATACCTGTTCTCTGCAGCTCCCAGCTCCACATTTGCTAATAGCAGCTTTGAAACCACTGACTTATATGTGCTGACTCGTGCACAACTACTCATCTCATATTCACATTCCGCAAATGCCATAATCGGCCTTAAAAACACCCCAACTTGGGAATAAGTGCACCTCAGAGATAAGCTTTTCCAATTCACCTTCTCTTAACCGGCCAGGTAAGTTCTCTGGTTTGTGGCTTAGACCGTGATATGAAATAAATCAGGCCTCAAAGCAAGAAGAATAAATTGCATTTTTCAAAACTGTTCCCATATATAAACAGCTTTACTCTTCTTCTTTCTCCCTGAACCCCCTTCTTCTGAATCCAAAGAACTAGTGCTCCATGGCAGCATGGCTAATCCTCCTACCACAACATTTGTAAAATTAGAAATTAGCGGGACACAAAGATTTCAGTGTGAACTCAGGAGCTGTTTGAAAGGGCTTGAATGACTAAAGAGGTTGCTGGTGCACTTGACAGGACACCCGTACCTATTGATCGAGGTGCAAAGTTGATTTCCTACCCTGTATTGTTGGCCGCTACACAAAGCTAGGTATTTTTAGCCCTTGCAGTCCCAGCAAACAGAGATTAATGTTTTAAAAACAGGTTTAAGGGAATCCATAAAGGCATGTCTGATTGATTTCTGCATAAAATTTGCAATGATGTGGTGTTTTATGCAATGCTAATACAGTTTTATTATTATTATATTATTATTATTTTATTTTTATTTTCACAGAAAAACTCAAGTTGAGTTAATGGGGTAATTTGATTACCTTTCCTGTAAACAACAACTTCCTCTACCGGCAGCTTCCACTAGATGGCAATGTGATCTTTTACGAGCTCAAGCTCTTTTCTCCCTCCTCCTCACCCGTTTTTTTTTTTTTTTTTTTTTTTTTTTATAAAACAAAGTAATTGCCTGCGGCACAGTTCAGAAAGCTGCAGCTACAACTGACGCAGATCTTTCAGAAGCAGCAGTCAATCATTATTCATCAGAAGAGTGTGCCTATGTTATTTGTGCAGTCCTGCTTTTAAATGCAACCTAATGCCAGCCGAGTGCGGGCTACAGGTGAGCTGTCAGTATATCCTCTGCACCATTCATCACGCAAGCCACCCGTTAATAACAGCAAGAAGAAAAATTCCACGGGTTTGTGATTCTTTGTACGTTCCCGGCAGTGGGGGAACAGAAAGGCTATAGCGGCCGGAGGCTGAGATCAGCCTGCTTCCTTCTCTGCTCAACGTTAAGGAACTTTGCTGACTTTGTCGTCACTCGTGTTCTCTCACATAAACGAGACACCATTCCTGCTGACAGACGCTGGCAGTGGGCTAATTAGTACAGGATTGTCATTGGCGCATGATGTGAAGACAGATAGACATCGATGATGGAAGAAAAGCGTCTGTGATGGAGAGGGAGGAAATGTGAATGCGAGAGCTCTTGGTAGAGCACATCCCTGCCTCAGAAAAAGAGAGAGACTTGCAAGAATGTTGGAAGGTCGCCGGTGTTCTGACGATTTGTGCTACCCTGTCAGATTTTGCTACCTCCTATTTACAGTAGGATAAATACAGTGTTGGTAGCATAATCTGATAGGTAGCATTATTTGTCAGAACACCGTCGTCTGTACGGGGGCTGACAGCTTTGCCAATACATCAATCTCTCTTTCTACAACGCCGTGATCTCCTTCCATCTCTGCTGCAAATCCTGTTTATCAAAAGAAGCCACACAATTTCCTCTGCTGTGACTGGGAGTTTTCTGAAAATGAAGTGGGCGACCATCTAGAAAACATGCTCCGCCGTATGAGTGAATTGACCTGTGTGTTTTAGATTCACCGAGTCTCAGCTGGTTTTACTTAAGAAACCCTATTTACACTGGACATTACATAACGGCCAAATACAATGTCAATTTTTATATATTTTTTTGAGGTAGGCTACAAGACTAAACTGAAATGGGAATGTAGACCCCAAATTATGAACCTAACAATACACACATTCAGAAGTTGTTGAAAGAAGTCTTGTATGCTCACCAAAACCGCATTTAGCTATTTTATAAAAATACTGTAACATTGTGAAATGGTATAACAATTTATCATTCCTGTTTTCTATTTGAATATCTTCTAAAGTGTAAATTTATTTATCCATGTTATGCAAAGCTGGATTTCCAGCATCATTACTCATCATCAGTGTCACATGATCCTTCAGAATTTTTATTTCTTCACTTGATTTATCCCGGTGCAGATTTTTGCATTAATTAATTTATACATTTATACATTTTACATAGTGAAATTGCTGTTTCACAACATGTTTTTCATTAGAAATTGAATAATAATTTATCATTTATTAACATTTAAGGATGAATAAACAATTTGAACAGTTTAATAATTTATTAATAGGAAAGATAATGCTTATCAATTAATAGGACTAATCGTATGCAGTCATTTACATGAACTACCAATATTAAAAGTAATATTAAGATATGAAGATTATTCATATCTTTAAGCCATTGCTTAAAATGTTGTGATGTACAAATGATTCACAAAGAATCCGTTCAAAAGAATGATTTGTTCATTAATCACACATTACTCTGCAATGTGACAGGAAATGTCACATTCCTCAGCTAGTTATTTAGTACAGCTTGAGAGAAATGGCAGGTTCGGAATGATCATAACACTAAATTACACAGTATGTTACTTTGGAGACTCTATGCACTGTTGAAGCAATACTGCTTCACACAGCCAAATGTCTGTGATGTTATGAGGCGCAGTCCAAGCTGAAGAAAGGTCAAACACAGAAATGCACCCACAAGACCAACACAGAAGGAGGAAAGGAAAACAGCAAATCTAAAATGTAATGTAACACACAAAATTGCAGGTTTTAGGCAACACACACACAAAGGAAACAAAATATGCCCGCAGTCAACATTTCCAACAATAACATAACCTCAGTATAACAATGTAAGACATTTAAACTGACCCAACAACATTATTAGACTAACCAATCTTTTCTCGAGGGGAACTTGTGATGGAATGAGTCATTCTACGTCGCAACGGACAAGTAATTTCATGATGAGAGTATAGAACCAATTTAAAAAGGCCAAAAGGGGTGTTAAAGTTCTTTTTTGGAAACAGTACACAGACTATCAATGATTAAAAGCTACCAAAGAAATCTCAATTTCTTGGTATAGTAAACTTTTCAAGTTGGGGGTGTGATGGATGTCAGTCTTACCCTAGCCTTGCTTCCTGGTGTTCCCGTATCAAAATGTCCATGCTAACACCCACTTTACCGATTGGTGGATAATGTTTAGAGATTTTGAGCAGCCTAAAACTTAACATAGTACTTCTGATTTGTAATGCTAAAACGGCTTTACTAAGAGATTCTGAATGACGTTTCTGCTGAACCCTACTGTTGAGCTATTCAGCGTTTCTCCTATGCGAGATTGTTCCCCCAAAACAAATGCCAGATGTCCTCTAGTAAGTAAGCAGTCATTTAGCAGATGCTTTTCATTTTTTATTTTTCAAAACAAACTCACTTTAGCTACGTCACATTAGCAGTGAAAGAAATGGCCCACAGGCTCAAATCATATGGAAAAGTCTCACAGCATGACAGGGAACGATTCCAACTTGTGCTTCAATAAAGAGTTTACACTTATTAGACAAATAAACCAACCTTTCTTCTCCTTGTTTGTGTGCATTACTTCACTCTCAAGAAGAGTGCTCAACCTTAAAGCGTGTTCATTCGAAATGCTGCCCAGTGGGGTTCACACTTCCCAGCAGACCTTTAAGGTTTCTCACCTTGCATAATGATTAGTAAAATGTGAACTGTTCATATGTGACCTGATGATGAAGTGGATGTCAACGTTATTTAATTCCTTTAGGAGAAATGAGAAAAGTGCAGAGCATTAAAATTAACGTGGACAGCGGTTCTGGTCATTTGAGCTTGGAAAAATTCAAAAACTAAAACATGAATGTGAATCTGGCAATATTTTGGCAAAGTTGGTTGTTGTACAGTACATATTAATGCAGTTTCGGAAATTAAATGTCTGTTGAGTGGTACTGACAGGGTAAATGCATGTATACCACATTTGAAAAGAATGTATGTAACACTCATGCTAAACCTAACCAACAATGTTGACAAAAGAAAACATGACGCAAAAACGCATTTGTTGATGCACCAATTACATTTTAGCTTGCTTCAACAAGGTTTTTTTTTTTTTTTGTGTGACTCCTTTCATGTAGTCTGAACCCAAACTTTCATTGCTGATCTAGGTGAGCTATTGAGCAAGTTTACTAGTTAAAAATCAAGGTAACACTTTAAAATAATGGTCCCTTGTTAATAAGTAACTACGCAGGAAGTAATAGGTAGTACTACATTAACACTTAACTTAATACTATTAACTAATATAGAAGCAAGATTAACTAAGCAGTAAGTAATAGCTCATTTAGGACATAGGTAGTTCCTTATTAGGTATTTGATAATTACTAAAGAAAAGTATCGTCATTGAGAACTACTTTGGAACTATGGCCAACTAATGAAGAATAACTAATTAATTACTAATCACAACAGCTACGTCTATAAAGTGAACAATTAGCTTCTTTATGGAAACGTATATATATATATATATATATATATATATATATATATATATATTAGAGGTGGGCATAGATTATTTTTTTTAATCTAGATTAATCTCACTGTGATCTTGAAATTAATCTAGATTAATCTAGATTAAAATGGCTCATTCGAATTCTGCCGACGGCATTCAGAATAGGTGTGTTACCCAAATAAAATTGACAAACAGTAAGTCTTTGAGAAGGGGTTTATCAAGCTAGATGGTGCATTAGAAATGTACATCTCCTATTTCCAAAATGCATCACAAACTGCTTGAAAAAGCTGTAAACTAATTCCACATTGCACAAGCGGGGACCCGGTGAAGGTTGTACCAGTTGGCCCTGTTTGAAATTGTCTAATTTGTATGTTCATTTATTTTTATTTATTTGTGCTATTTACACAATGTTTAAGTTTTTTTCAAGTTTGTAGGTGTCAAGGTACAGAAACTAAATTAGTAAATGTAAAAAAGCACTGGATAGTCTTCAATGTAAAAATGAAATATACAATGAAACCAGCCTGTCCTCCAACAAAAAACGACCATATAGGTCGTTTGTGCAAGCATTTATTACGACCTATATTTACGTTTTAAAGTTAAGCGCCCTCTAGCGGGAGTAAAAATAATGACAGTCTCGCGTTGCGTCTGTCGTCATGAATTGACGTATAACGTCATTACCAATCAAAACGCACGTTTATTTAAATGCAATGTGTGGGCGTTTTACACCGATCTCACAGTATTTCCTACATATTTTACTACTGTAGGTGGCTTATTCGTTCGAATGACCACACCTAACCCCACCCCTAAACCTAACCCTCACAGAAATCATGCTAAATTATGATTTTTGAGCATATACATTTTCACGCACGTCTGTTCCCTGGGATCGAACCCATGATAGCATGATTACATATCAAGGTATAACGCAATAATCTACTAACTGAGCTACACGAAACGCAAACCAGAGGGCAAATAAAAGAGTACAAAACATTAATATGAAAACGACTTTTTACCTATAGGGGCGCAATTGTAGTATACGCTCTGCTGGGTCGTATTTCAGGGATTTGGACAAACGACCTATACAAACGTATTGGTTGGAGGACAGGTTGAATGAAACCTACATTTATTCAGACACCTTCATATACATGTACAGTCTTGTTCAAAATAATAGCAGTACAATGTGACTAACCAGAATAATCAAGGTTTTTAGTATATTTTTTATTGCTACGTGGCAAACAAGTTACCAGTAGGTTCAGTAGATTGTCAGAAAACAAACAAGACCCAGCATTCATGATATGCACGCTCTTAAGGCTGTGCAATTGGGCAATTAGTTGAAAGGGGTGTGTTCAAAAAAATAGCAGTGTCTACCTTTGACTGTACAAACTCAAAACTATTTTGTACAAACATTTTTTTTTCTGGGATTTAGCAATCCTGTGAATCACTAAACTAATATTTTGTTGTATGACCACAGTTTTTTAAAACTGCTTGACATCTGTGTGGCATGGAGTCAACCAACTTGTGGCACCTCTCAGCTGTTATTCCACTCCATGATTCTTTAACAACATTCCACAATTCATTCACATTTCTTGGTTTTGCTTCAGAAACAGCATTTTTGATATCACCCCACAAGTTCTCAATTGGATTAAGGTCTGGAGATTGGGCTGGCCACTCCATAACATTAATTTTGTTGGTTTGGAACCAAGACTTTGCCCGTTTACTAGTGTGTTTTGGGTCATTGTCTTGTTGAAACAACCATTTCAAGGGCATGTCCTCTTCAGCATAGGGCAACATGACCTCTTCAAGTATTTTAACATATGCAAACTGATCCATGATCCCTGGTATGCGATAAATAGGCCCAACACCATAGTAGGAGAAACATGCCCATATCATGATGCTTGCACCTCCATGCTTCACTGTCTTCACTGTGTACTGTGGCTTGAATTCAGAGTTTGGGGGTCGTCTCACAAACTGCCTGTGGCCCTTGGACCCAAAAAGAACAATTTTACTCTCATCAGTCCACAAAATGTTCCTCCATTTCTCTTTAGGCCAGTTGATGTGTTCTTTGGCAAATTGTAACCTCTTCTGCACATGCCTTTTTTTTAACAGAGGGACTTTGCGGGGGATTCTTGAAAATAGATTAGCTTCACACAGACGTCTTCTAACTGTCACAGTACTTACAGGTAACTCCAGACTGTCTTTGATCATCCTGGAGGTGATCATTGGCTGAGCCTTTGCCATTCTGGTTATTCTTCTATCCATTTTGATGGTTGTCTTCCGTTTTCTTCCACGTCTCTCTGGTTTTGCTCTCCATTTTAAGGCATTGGAGATCATTTTAGCTGAACAGCCTATCATTTTTTGCACCTCTTTATAGGTTTTCCCCTCTCTAATCAACTTTTTAATCAAAGTACGCTGTTCTTCTGAACAATGTCTTGAACGACCCATTTTCCTCAGCTTTCAAATGCATGTTCAACAAGTGTTGGCTTCATCCTTAAATAGGGGCCACCTGATTCACACCTGTTTCTTCACAAAATTGATGACCTCAGTGATTGAATGCCACACTGCTATTTTTTTGAACACACCCCTTTCAACTAATTCAACTAATTGCCCAATTGCACAGCCTTAAGAGCATGCATATCATGAATGTTGGGTCTCATTTGTTTTCTGAGAATCTACTGAACCTACTGGTAACTTGTTTGCCACGTAGCAATAAAAAAATATACGAAAAACCTTGATTATTCTGGTTAGTCACATTGTACTGCTATTATTTTGAACAATACTGTATATAGCCATATATATAGCCTATCCATATGATATATTTTATGAGCTCCATTAAGTTCAATGTCTCCAACTCTAATAACTTTAACATTAGTGATATTATGCTGGGGAGGGCTTCTCTTTAGGAAGTGACAATAAATAATGATGTTCTCTTGTCAAAACATATTTGCATCCTTCATGAAAACATTGACTGCATTTATAGTGTTAAAGGTCCCCTTCTTCGTGATTCCATGTTTTAAACTTTAGTTAGTGTGTAAATGTTGTTGTTAGAGTATAAATAATATCTGTAAAATTCTAAAGCTCAAAGTTCAATGCCAAGCGAAATATTTGATTTAACAGAATTCGCCTCTAGTTCCTGTAGTAATGACATCACTAAAACAGTTTTTTTGACTAACCTCCGCCCACATGAATTCACAAACAGGGGGCGTGGCCTTGTTGCGCTCCGACGGAGAAGAAGGAAGAGCTGTTTGTTTTTGTCGCCATGTCGTTGAAACGCTGTTTTTTTCATCTCTGAGTACAATCACCTTTGTTTGGGCTTCCCAGGAACGCTGTACTTTGACATTAATGGTTACAATTTATGTTTAACTCGGTTCCCGAAAATTATAATGCACATGTAAAACTATGTGCAGCTCATTTTTTCTGAGGACAGCTTGCTGAGGACAACTTTCTCAATCTCAATCAGTTTAATGCTGGATTTGCACAAAGATTATTCTTGAAAGATGGAGCAGTTCCTTCTTTGTCTGGAGAAGGCGTTGTTTATGGACCACAACTGGTAAGTGTATTTTATTATTTAAGTTGGTGCGTTTAACAGTTTCTGTAACTTATTACACAAAGGGCAACGCTGTTTAGCTTTGTTAACTAGATGTTAGGGCTGTGCAAAAAAACAAATGCGGTTTTCATGCGCATCTCGTCAGTAAAAACGCTCCTGTGATTATAAATACATCTCCAGCACGTGCGTTCTAGCCCAATCACGTTACCAGGAGGGCAGCCTGCTCTCAGCTGCTGTCGAATCACAGCACAGGTACCGCTGGCCCAATCAGAACTCGTTACGTATTTTTGAAGGAGAGGCTTCATAGACCAAGGAAGTCATCAGCCCGTTTTTTGTGACAGTGAAAACAGCAGTATACAGATAGGTGAACTGTGTGAAAAATACTGTGTTTTTTTACACGCGAAACATGAACACATGTTATATTGCACACTGTAAACACAATCAAAGCTTCAAAAAAGCGCGTAAAACGGGACCTTTAAGCACAAAACAACATCTTCCAGATTACAATGTCTGGTAGAATATCACTAGTTCCTCACAGAAATATATGGCTGTACAGTATGTGTCAGATAATTTTATTGTAAATTACTTGTGAAATCCATGACTCATTACTCAAGTGTTACCTTGTCAGTCCGCAGGAACTACTAGTGATCTGGCCCATTATTTTAAAGTGAAAAACATGTTAACTCCTGACTAATTACTCAAGCGTTACCTTGTCAGTCCGCAGGAACTACTAGTGATCTGGCCCATTATTTTAAAGTGAAAAACATGTTAACTCCTGACTAATTACTCAAGTGTTACCTTGTCAGTCCGCAGGAACTACTAGTGATCTGGACCATTATTTTAAAGTGAAAAACATGTTAACTCCTGACTAATTACTTAAGTGTTACCTTGTCAGTCTGCAGGAACTACTAGTGATCTGGACCATTATTTTAAAGTGAAAGATTTCACTTTAAAGTGAAAGATTTTTTATTTTAAAGACAACATTTCTTAAAACTACATAACGTTACTGTTATAAATAAACAAATAACAAACAAACAAACGTAACGTTAATCATTTATTTTTTGCGAAAATATCAAAAGTGGTACCAAAAGTAGTTCAAATGATAATGAGTTCCAGTCGCAGTCCTCTATATGGAGGTAATAGTTTTTATAGGGTACAGAGCAGAATTTAATTTATTAATCCATGAAATTATGTATCTGTCTTCTCTCCCTGAAGGCGCACTGGCGCAGTACTCAAATGTCATAAACTGAAACACAACATGTCGCAATCTGTGACGAATTGGATGAGGACCAATGAGCGTTCGATATCAGTGCCGTAAACCATGTCGTAACATGGCGCACTGGCACTATTTTCAAATTCGAATCATAACGAGCGCGAGCTTTGACTGTGATGGACGGTGTTGCTGAGAATGAATATGAAGATCCATTGATAAAGGGCTGAATTTGGATATGTTCCCTGCAAACATCTGGATTCTAAAGATATGCAGTACAGCAAACAAATAAAATGGATGTGAATTGTAATTGTATGCTGTGCTTTTGTGTGTATCTATGGTTTGCAGCATGCACAGAAATGTTATTTCCTATTAAATAGACGAGTAAACTGCTTTCAATAAATTGAATAAAAACATGTATTGATATGACAATTAAATACAACAGATTTAAATCATTAAAGCCACGATTTTAATATTAATACATGGGAATTCATATACATTCACACTTTACGTTAGAATATTTACGTTTTTTTAGCTGCTAACACGTAAGTATTTGTACGTTTTACTGCTATAAATACGTCTAAATTGTACGTTTCTATGTGCATGAAAACGTAAGTTAATATACGTGTGATAGAACCACATTTAACTTAAAAATACACACGTATTCTCATGAGATCACGTTGAACACTGGAGTAATGAGTCATGGATTTCACAAGTAATTTACAATAAAATTATCTGATACATACTGTACAGCCATATATTTCTGTGAGGAACTAGTGATATTCTACCAGACATTGTAATCTGGAAGATGTTGTTTTGTGCTTAACACTATAAATGCAGTCAATGTTTTCATGAAGAATGCAAATATGTTTTGACAAGAGAACATCATTATTTATTGTCACTTCCTAAAGAGAAGCCCTCCCCAGCATAATATCACTAACGTTAAAGTTATTAGAGTTGGAGACATTGAACTTAATGGAGCTCATTAAATATATCATATGGATAGGCTATATATATATATATATATATATATATATATATATATATATATATATATATATAATTGTTCACTTTATAGACGTAGCTGTTGTGATTAGTAATTAATTGGTTATTCTTCATTAGTTGGCCATAGTTCCAAAGTAGTTCTCAATGACGATATTTTTCTTTAGTAATTATCAAATACCTAATAAGGAACTACCTATGTCCTAAATGAGCTATTACTTACTGCTTAGTTAATCTTGCTTCTATATTAGTTAATAGTATTAAGTTAAGTGTTAATGTAGTACTACCTATTACTTCCTGCGTAGTTACTTATTAACAACGGACCATTATTTTAAAGTGTTACCAAAATCAAAAACAAACAAAAAAAACCTTCCATATGGAGTTGGTTCTGCAGTTTCAAAATGCACATTAGTGCCTAAATTGTACATATTACTACCTTTTGAGTGGATACAGTGACAGCTTTTTCTTCTTCAGATTTTTTATTTATTTTCTTCTGATAATGCACTTAATAAAAGTGAGGTTCATTTCAGCTGGAAGCTGCAGTAAATTGTATGTATGCATGTGCTTTTGAAGTTTTGCTAAATTTTACAAAATAATGTTTTTTCAATGAGCCAATGCTGGCAAATGGCTCAATTTCATTCTTGTCTAGGAGAAGTAATGGAGATATTATATATGTCATTCGTAAATTTGACTTCCCCGAACAGTGGGAACCTCATCTACACACTGAGATGACCACCATCCATCCAGAGTTTCCAATCAGCGTTACACACCCCAAAGGCAGAACATACACACTAATGGTGCTTTTTTAGACAACACTGACATATCGATCAACACTCAACTGGAATGATACACATTTGTGCCACAACAGCTTGTTTAAAAATTATTGAGCCTGTGTTGAAAGAATAATAGGACAAATGCCACTTGCTGACCAATTACGGCTTTACAACAACCATCAAACTTCTGGCACCCAGGGGACCAACAGCGCTTTCTGTATGAAAAAAGAAAGATAAATCAATGGCCAAGTCTTTATTTACCAAGCTTTTGGAAAAAAGAGTGAACTGTCTGTCCTGTATGATGGATGTCTAGCATGTTTGAGAATACTTTTAATGAGACCTCTGTGTTTTACATGCATGTCATATTGTACTGCTGCTCAAGGGGGATTTAAAAATGGCGTCTTTTCCAAGTGTAACAAAATATCATCAATTTCACACTGACAATAGGTGCGTTTACATGGACACACTTTGCTTCCATCGGAATGAATTTATTCTGATTGATGAATCCGAACATAGTGTTTACATGAAAGCTACATAAAGTGATCG
Source organism: Carassius auratus (assembly GCF_003368295.1). NCBI lineage: Eukaryota > Metazoa > Chordata > Actinopteri > Cypriniformes > Cyprinidae > Carassius > Carassius auratus. The sequence continues at coordinate 18,491,488 of NC_039243.1, forward strand.
GGTTGATATGCGAGTTTATTTGTCACAAGCTTCTGATCTGATTAACTCTTGACATGTGCACACTGTATTAATATAAAGAGTTTCTCGCTGTTGTGGCATACTGTTTTAAAAAGCACATGTGATATTTATCTACTTCGGGTTCTAATTAGGCGATGACCAGCACATGAACTCTTGTGCACTGCTGCTTAACTGAAAACAAAAATATTAAACGTGCCCCTTCCCCCACGCAAAACCAGTCGTTTGTTGTTGAGAGTCTTAAACAAGGACTCTGGTGAACTTCTGCCACTTAATTCACCTGGAAGAACTGCTCGTTCCGTGTGATATACGTCATTACGCTATTTCAACATCACTGCGCATGCACAGTACTTTCCAGTTTTGGTTTTCAATTCGATCAAATGTTTACATGTTCTTTCGCCCGGATTACAAAAGGTTTATAACCACCCCTCACAATCCAACTGAAATTTTAGTCTGATCTGGCCAATTCAATCCGATTAACGTGTTTACATTTGACTTTTGTATACTAAATGTGCTTCTAGTCGTATTGCAATCGAATTAGTAGTGTCCATGTGAATACAGCTAATGACTGCAGCATGCAATCAGTATTCTAAAACCTATCGAGACATGAAAGCATTCAAAGACATCATCGTCCGAATCAAGATAAATGTTGACTATAAATATGTTTAAATTTCCATTAATACCAAAAAGTAGTGACAATAGATGAATCAAATTTGAATATACTATATTAACTAGTTGTACCTCTATACAATAGTGTAATGTCTAACGTCAAACTACTGGAATCAATTGTAAACTATGTAGTTAATGTGAAGAATGCTGTTTTTATGAGACACAGAGTTCATGTCTGTGTAGAGCATTCCAGATCATTTCTATCTTCCTCTCTCTATTTCTCTCTCTAGGCCCTTTATATATAGAAAGCGAGAGAGAGAGATAAAAAGCGAGAGAGAGAGAGAGAGAGAGAGAGAGAGAGAGGAGGGGAAGAAGACAGTCTCTCTCTCTCTCTCTATCTCTCTCTATATGTAAATAACATAACTGCAGTTCAACTTTTTGCGAAATAAAAATGATCTGTTTTTGTCAAGCCTTGTCATTTCACCATTATCATTACTAAAACTTTTCTTACAAGGAAAGCAAATGTAAACATTTGACAGCTCAGTTTGGCTCTCTGTCGCCTCAAAGAAACACAAAAAGTCACACAAATCAAATAATTATTTTTTTCTTTCTGCTTTTCTGTCACTCTTGGGTCAGTTCTTTTTCTAACATCTTTTCTTTCCCTATCTCACGTCAGTATAGTTAGAATTAAAAATGCCATAGTGTAATGTGAACCCTCAGTGTTAGCAAACAGAGTTTTGTTTCTTTAAAGGAATGACAGTTCATTAAGCCAGTCTCTTATAAAGCCTTGTTTTTAGGTTAATTACCGTTAGAAGCTCTGATGCTTCTGTGATCATCAGAGAAGCATCAGATGATCCCCTCCACAACTCACCAGAGGAGCTCTTGTGTTTAATTAGGGCTGCGTGGTGCACCAATAAACAACGTATTAGGAGACAGCAGATAAGTGCCTGAGTCATTACCTAGGGTTCATAAGCTGTCTTAACATACAGTCATAATTGCAGCAATATGGCCCCATTTGCAGCAGGTGATCTTTTTACGGATCTTAAAGAGTTTATATTGGTTTATTGTTTGTGGTTTAAAGAGTAACCTTTCGTTGTCAGCTGGTATATATTAACAGTGACTCATCTTCCACCTGTTTGAATCACCTTCTGTGACTGTAGTTGGATTTTATAAGCTATGGAAATCCCCCAAAGGCTTCTTTCTTATGTTTTTAATGAATATTATGAGATACTATTCCTGAAAATGTAAAAAAGAACACAATGTGCACACAACTAACCATACGTTTAAGTGATAGAAAAAATAATGCTTGCTTTAATATGTCTCCCAAATCATTAGGGAGTCGTTCTCTTCAGTTTTAACAGAGGCACGTTTTATATGTCAGTTTTTACACCATATTTAATGGAATTGATGTTCCTAGAGTACAAACTCCCCGTCAGGGAATGGTCACTGTTCTAACCAATTCATATTAATGACATTTTTTAAACATCTCCAGCATATCATGATGCTATTATTTAAATTCCATATATATTAATGCAAGCGTTTGGGGGAGGTCTGGAGTAAACTTAGGGTACATTTACATTTACAGAATTGTTTGTAAAAACGTGGTGCGTACGGATGATTACATTGTAAAATCAATCTCCTTTTCACACAGATTTACTAAAACAACACTTTTTACATAGATATGATAGTTTTTTTTTTTTTTTTACTTCCACTTTGAAACTCGTTTTCAATAGTTAACATTTTCAGCCTCACAGCAATTAATATTTTTTTTTTTTTTTTTAGTTGAAAAATGTGCCATGTAAACTTAGATACTGTACTAGATTCTCCCCTTATATACTGTACTTGACCAAGCAGAAGTCTATCAATAGAACCTAGTATAGCAGGTGCCCACTTCCCTTTCCTTCAGGAAATCAATTAGGATGACTGTACAAATGTTATGTCACCTACTCAACATCTATGGTATAAACTGATGAGATTTTATGTCATATTTGTTCCCACACCACTGCATGCAGCACGTCCTGAAAAAAAAAAAATGTCTATGGCACAAGATCCACTCAGGCAGATGGCCATTAACTGTCAAATGAAGATTGATGTCTTTAATACATTAGAAAAAGGCCTTTTAAAGTAAGTTTCCATATAACATGGCTCCTATATCTTTAAGTAAGGCTTTTACTTTCCTAATGTGCCTTTAAACCAGCCATATAGCTCCAGGCCCTATTTTGGATTCAGACGGAGTGGATAATCCAAAATATTTTGAAGGCCATTATTTGCCATTTGTCATTTTTACCTATGTCTGAAGTACCAGTGAAGCTTTTTTACTTTCCTCTCCAGCTGTCAGCTGCATTGAGACAGCTTTTAGCAAGCCAAAGAGAATGTTCTCTGTCAGCCATTGAATACTGCAACCCTGCATATTTAGATTTGCCATTCAAAATGATAGAGGTGTCACATAAAGAGAGGTCTGACTGTGTCAGTGCATTTATAAAAGGTGTCAAACATGCTGGTTTGAATCCAACATTTAAGTGCTTTTCCTTTCTCTGCCTTCAATTCCAGCCAGCTGGAGAAGAAAACGAAAGGGGGAAGATATTAAATGCCATTGCTTCATCTGTCAAACACATCATAAACAACATCAGCTGTGATTTCCAAGATCATTTTTGTCACTGCATGACCTGTTGGAATGGTCATCTACAGCAAAGCCAATAGAAATAAACCCCTACCACTGGTTATTCTTTGTGTTTGTTTCTCTCTCTCTGTGTGTTTTTGGGGCCCCACATTGGCCACTTTTGAGGCAAGTGCGGCTCAAGGAAAAGAAACCGATAGGAGAGAAGTATAGAGAGTAATATTGCCAACCTCTCAACAGGGGGCAATCACTTTACCTGTCAACCCCCTCCACATGTCGTCTTTAATTTTCCAGCTCAAGGGACAAGAGAAAGTGTATAACAGCATTCACAGACACCCAGATGTTCCATTGGCAAGTATCTGGCATGCTTTTTTCTTTCCTGTTTCTGAATGATGACTGAGTCATGTGGGAGTTGACAAAAAAAGTAGCAAAAGATTATGAAAAAATTGCAAGTATTTATCATTTTGCTGTGGTGGCAAATAAAAGATGAATAATTCATTTGAACTGTCAATGATGCTCTTATTCGGCAGGCAAAGTGGAAACTGTGCTAAAAGGAATTGACTCTGGAAAGGAAAAGTTAATCCAAATGCCAAGCCTGCAATATGCATGGTTATATAAATAATATTATTTCATAATCTTCACATATATTATCTAAATTCTCCCACTAAGACATAGTATTTATTTTTACACTTTCATTTAAATTTAGTTTAAGTTATGTACTTATGTGCTTTTGTCATTATTATTATTATTATTATTATTATTTAATTTTTTATAATACATTCATTATTTTTTACAATATTTAAATTCGGTTTTAATGACTTTGTGGTCTGTTCTTCACACAAGTAGCTTGCCTTGGCAACTACCTGAAACACACTGAAAGGGATTGTTCTGAGTATTTTGCTTTGTAAATGAGACACAGTGTAATGGAGAGTTGAGGTAGAGATGAAAAGGTAGCCCACTATATCAGACTGCAGCTGCATCACAAAACGTAAGGAAATTATTTCATAATACTTTGTCCGAAAATGACCGTTTTATTTTGATTATGTTGTCAAGACCATAGATTTGTAGGTAGACGTCCCATTCGACTGCACCAAGCATGTAGACTCATCCGCCATCTTTAACCGTCAGTTTGAAATCATTCAGCATAATAATCAATAGCTAATAATCAATGTTTCTATCCACCTATTTTTATGCACATTTTGGATTAACAAAATAAAAAAATGCTGGATGGAAACGCCAAGATGTGCATACATTTAAAAATTATACATACAAACTTACGCACACAGCTTAGTAGGATAAACTTTTTATAATATTATAGTATTTCTGTATAATTACGGACTTACATGACTGTGTTCCCGAACAGCAGGCATCCACCTCTAAAAGCAATGACCGTATTTATTGTGTTACTTCTGCTCTCTCTGAAGCACAAAGTACTTAAGAAAATTATTATATTCAGTGGCTTCTCCTATTTTTTCTTACAGATTAGTGCAAGTTTATCAGCAAGTGATGTTTTTGTTCTCTTTGATTCGTTGGGTGGAAATGGTGCTCCATTCGCAAATGTTTTATGCGATATTCCAGTTTTGTGCATGAGTTAAATGAGTTAAAAACATAGCTAATGAATATTCGAAGATGCCAAAATCCTGCAAAGATGATGGTTGTAAAACCGTCGTGATTTAAATTCAATCAATCACCTTTATTTATATAGTGCTTTAAACAAAATACATTGCGTCAAAGCACTGAACAACATTCATTTGGAAAACAGTGTGTCAATAATGCAAAATGATAGTTAAAGGCAGTTCATCATTGAATTCAGTTATGTCATCTCTGTTCAGTTTAAATAGTGTCTGTGCATTTATTTGCAATCAAGTCAATGATATCGCTGTAGATGAAGTGACCCCAACTAAGCAAGCCAGAGGCGACAGCGGCAAGGAACCGAAACTCCATCGGTGACAGAATGGAGAAAAAAACCTTGGGAGAAACCAGGCTCAGTTGGGGGGCCAGTTCTCCTCTGACCAGACGAAACCAGTAGTTCAATTCCAGGCTGCAGCAAAGTCAGATTGTGCAGAAGAATCATCTGTTTCCTGTGGTCTTGTCCTGGTGCTCCTCTGAGACAAGGTCTTTGCAGGGGATCTGTATCTGGGCTCTAGTTGTCCTGGTCTCCGCTGTCTTTCAGGGCAGTAGAGGTCCTTTCTAGGTGCTGATCCACCATCTGGTCTGGATACGTACTGGATCCGGTTGACTGCAGTGACCCTCTGATCTGGAAACAGACTGGATCTGGTGGCCACGGTGACCTCGGAGCAAGAGAAAAACAGACAAATATTAGCGTAGATGCCATTCTTCTAATGATGTAGAAAGTACGGTGTTATGTGAAGTGTTTCCGGTTCTGGTTTCCCTAATTAATGCAGCCTAAAAATCCTTTAACGGATTTGGATATTAAAAGCATATTAGTATGTTATGTGTATGCCAGGTTAAAGAGATGGGTCTTTAATCTAGATTTAAACTGCAAGAGTGTGTCTGCCTCCCGAACAATGTTAGGTAGGTTATTCCAGAGTTTAGGCGCCAAATAGGAAAAGGATCTGCCGCCCGCAGTTGATTTTGATATTCTAGGTATTATCAAATTGCCTGAGTTTTGAGAACGTAGCGGACGTAGAGGAGTATAATGTAAAAGGAGCTCATTCAAATACTGAGGTGCTAAACCATTCAGGGCTTTATAAGTAATAAGCAATATTTTAAAATCTATACGATGTTTGATAGGGAGCCAGTGCAGCAATGACAGGACCGGGCTAATATGGTCATACTTCCTGGTTCTAGTAAGAACTCTTGCTGCTGCATTTTGGACTAGCTGTAGTTTGTTTACCAAGCGTGCAGAACAACCACCCAATAAAGCATTACAATAGTCTAACCTTGAAGTCATAAATGCATGGATTAACATTTCTGCATTTGACATTGAGAGCATAGGCCGTAATTTAGATATATTTTTGAGATGGAAAAATGCAGTTTTACAAATGCTAGAAACGTGGCTTTCTAAGGAAAGATTGCGATCAAGTAGCACACCTAGGTTCCTAACTGATGACGAAGAATTGACAGAGCAACCATCAAGTCTTAGACAATGTTCTAGGTTATTACAAGCAGAGTTTTTAGGCCCTATGATTAACACCTCTGTTTTTTCTGAATTTAGCAGTAAGAAATTACTCGTCATCCAATTTTTTTATATCGACTATGCATTCCATTAGTTTTTCAAATTGGTGTGTTTCACCGGGCTGCGAGGAAATATAGAGCTGAGTATCATCAGCATAACAGTGAAAGCTAACACCATGTTTCCTGATGATATCTCCCAAGGGTAACATATAAAGCGTGAAGAGTAGTGGCCCTAGTACTGAGCCTTGAGGTACTCCATACTGCACTTGTGATCGATATGATACATCTTCATTCACTGCTACGAACTGATGGCGATCATATAAGTACGATTTAAACCATGCTAATGCACTTCCACTGATGCCAACAAAGTGTTCAAGTCTATACAAAAGAATGTTGTGGTCAATTGTGTCAAACGCAGCACTAAGATCCAATAAAACAAAGAAATGTGATAACCTTTGAGAATGTGTTGGTTTGTGTATTTAAATGTATTAACTCAATATTACAAGTTTTGAAACATTGGTAACTTTTAATGTTATGTTAGCTAACATGCTCATCTTGTTGTATGGTATTAGTTCGGTTTACACAACAACATGTTGAGCTCTCTCAGCCACCGACCTTGAGGCTGTTATGGTGAATGACGTCAAGTTGACCCTTTGAATATGGTGGGTGGTCATCTATGTATACATATCTATGGTCAAAACACTCACACGCAATAGTGAGGGCGTGGGGCATTGATACTGTTTATTATGCAATGAATTTAGCAAATTAATGATAAGCCTTAAAGGACTTTTACCTTGAAATGTCATTGAGGTTCTTCAAAAACTCACCTATTGCTTTCCCTAAAACATTTTATTGTATTTTTTTCTGGTGATCTATTCCTTTATGTTCTTGTGCTGACCTGACAAAGTGGCATGGAATGATATAGATGAGTTTGGTCACGGGCCAGAATGGCAGTGTCAGATAAATCTACTGATGAAACATCTGAATCCTTCACGGGAGGAATCAGTGAAGGTCTGTGTCTAAAATAAGAGCACCACTGAGAGGGCTTGAGGCAAGATGATGTTTATGTGACACAACACAACAGTTTTTTCCATTGATTCTAAATTACCCAACACTCATAAGTCTTGTTCAACTCTGGCGTTCCACTTGATCTAGCACTACAATACTGTTGATGGTCTCACACTGATGAAACCACAGTGGCTGCACTCACCCGTAGATCATTTGTCCTCTGAGGAACGATGGATAAATGGCTCTGTATTGGCCTGGGGGCAAAGTCGAAAGACAAGGCCATTACATGTCCAATCCCCATTCTCAAATTAGTCCACACATCCTCCATTTTGAACGGGAGGTCTTCCTTTTTTTGTCGCCTCCAGCCCGTCTAAATGCCTCCTCCACCCAAGCAACATAAACACATATGCTAATTTAAGATTTATTGCTGGTATATATTTCACGGCTGTGCGGGTAAAAGCTCTCATTTTGTTAATCTAGTTCACCATGCAGTGATACAAGTGATTCTTGATGCAGCGTGCTAGTGCAACCAAATCTAGATCGTTAGCACTCACTGCATTGGTTTTAAAGGGATAGTTTCCAAAAATGAAAATGTGATCGCTTACTCACCTTCATGTCGTTGAAAACCTGACTTTCTTAACATAAAAGACAACATTTTAGAAATATATCTCAAAATAAATACATTATTTTGATATTTTACTCTCTCTTTACAATGAAAGTCAATGGGGTCAAGTGTTGTGTTCTGCAGAAGAAAAAAATCACACAGGTTGGAACAACATGAGGGGGTAATGAATAAATATGATAATAAATAAAATCAGTTATTTAAAATAAAAATTAAATACAAATGAAATGAAATGAAACTGAAAATATAAAATTATTGATATATATATATATATATATATATATATATATATATATATATATATATATATATATATATATATATAAACACTATAATAAAGAATAGTAATATAACACTGCTAAACACAAGTATATGGTAACAGGAATGGTTAAATATCACAAATACACTAAAATGTCAAAAATGCATTCAGTTGGAGTGTTTGCTCATCGCCTTTCTTCTTTAAAGTTTTGGAATTTCCAAATTCCACATTTTGGAATAGTCAAAGTTGCTAAACATTGCTGCCAAATCTGACTCTGAAGACTAGATTAATGATGCTGAATATTATTTTCAGGAATAAATTACATTTTAAAATCTATTCAAATAAAATTCACACCATTACTGTTTTTACTGTAGTTTTGGCAGAAGAGCCCAGGACTTTTGAATGTGTATTTATTATTATTATTATTATTTGGGGTAATGTGCACCAGTGAATCTTGCACAATAGGACCAGGACATTGCAAAACTAGCTAAAAGTACTGTGGCTGTTTATTCTATTTATAATGTTCAGGACTGGATGGACTTTCCGCTCTGTTACTTGTCCATGAAGACCTTGAAAATCCTTCCTAAGCCTGGGTTTTCAAAGCCGTAAAGGCATTGCAAATCCTTCTCAGTCACATTCTTGCCGATTTGGTCCGGCAGCACATAAACTTGCTTACACATGATTACAAAGAGTGATACTCTGAAAAAAATACAAATATATAAAATCATTTTTAGTGAGCATATAATCATTGCAAGGTAAAGGTTATATATATATATATATATATATATATATATATATATATATATATATATATATATATATATATATACAGTATATATATAACGTATAACATGTTTGTGTGACACACACAAACATGTCACCCACATATATCCAACTACATACTGTACATGTTTTTTTTTTATTGCCTAATACAATTCTCAGTGTTGTTTGGGTTCCAATGTTCATAGATAGATAAATAGAAGTAGAATACACATGTAGAAATGTACACATATGTACTGTTTGTTTTACTAGTTCATTTTCTTTGTTAATAAATCAATTTACTGGATCCCCAACATATTCCCTCTCCGATATTCAGAGGCTCACGGCTAGACAGACTGCACTTGACTGTTCTCTCGAGACTAGACGGGGTGAGTTCACTCAAGTGATGCTTTGCCATATGGCACTGCAGTGTGCAAGCCGTCAGCACTTTTAATTCACCACAATCTTTAAGATGATATTCATCTTTGCAGAAATTATTAAGAAGCTTTTTCCATGATAATTTCGCCCAGGATTTGGGACAAATAGATTTTTCCGGTGTTCATTCTGAAGAGACGTTTCTTCTGTTGTTTAATCATCTCAAGCTGAGATTGGACGCTCCTCTAGAATGAACAAGATATGCAGAATCCAATTAGATTTAATTCATTATCCACTCCAGCGGCTGCTAATTGAGAACAATTGATTCTGCATGGAGACTAAACTGAAGGCATGTGTGACGCATGTAAGCATGCAAACACAGCGGCCTGGAATTGTCCGAGCTGGATCACTAAAGATGATTGGTTGTTTGTGTCATGCAGTGTGGGCAAGAGGATTCTGGAAACAACCCAAAGGGAAGCACTAAACGAGCAGACTGCATGGACGAGATGCGAGATGCATCTCTCTGCAGAAGCCAAAGGAACCCCTTGGTGTTCTTATGTTGAAGCAGCCAATGGCCTCACTGCTGTCAATGAGAAAGAGAAACCTTTGGAGTCAATCCAGCGATGCAAAAGATAAAGGAGATGTATGTACTGCATGGAGAATTTTAACTACAGACTCTTTTGTTTTCCATTTCATTAAAACGAACAGATGTTATTTTATTTTTCTATATAAAAGAAATGATCCCATTAAAACGGTCTTGGAAACCCTTTGATGCCTAACATGTAAACATTTTATGGTTTTACCCTTGTTTCAGATCTTTTAGAAGTAACAATATGAATTATAACACTATTTATATATTGCATTATCACACATACACAAAGAAGAAATTAATACTGCTATTCAGCAAGGGCAAAAATTGACCAAAATTGACAGTAAACACATTTATAATGTTAACATATTTCCTTTTCAAATAACTATATATCTAATTCAATTAGATAAGTTATTTTACACTGTAATAATATTTTTATTTCGGTTTTATCTGCATTTTTTATTAATTAAATTAAGCCTTTATGATGATAAGCAACTTCTTTTAAAATCTTTAAAAAATCTTTCTGATCTTTTGAAAATTTGAATATAAATAAATGTTTAGCAATTGTTTTAATATGTCAAATATTATAAATATATAAAAGCTGTAATTTTATACAATAAGTAGAAAATATAATTAAAATGATTTTAGGATTTATACAATGCTATGAAATAAGCCTTATATTCTATGTAAATATCTATGAACAGAGAACTAAAATTACAATCTATTATCAATTTACATGACAAGGTTTTGCGAGTGACAAAATCAGTATTTTCAGGATTGAATCCCGAAGTAGAATGTGTTTGTCAGTTCCGTAAACAGCTGAACTCTGAGTGTGTGTGAAATGATGTAAATCACTTGTGACTAAATTGATGACCATATTTAGCTGCCAAACATGTATATGAATAAATTCACACCACAACACTCACATCCCTGATGGCCCATGAAAATGCCAGGAGATTCTTATGGAAAATGGCATGTATTTAAATGATACATTTAGAGTGAAAACATGCTGACCAAAGAGAAGGATACATCATACATCTACATGAAGAGGTTGTTCTCTCTTTAAACTTCCTTTTTCTCTCTCTTTCCGTCCCTCTTTCAAACACATGTTGGCGATTGGAATGTCCTTTGTAGTGAAAAGAAAAGCAGAATTGGACTGTACTGGGTATTACAGAGCTCACAAGATAAATCTAGCACAAGCACAGACAGCAAAACGGGACATGAATTTCTCTCTCTCTCCTTTACTGAAGAAAAAAAAAGTTGCACAAAAAATTGCTTACTCTTAGCAGTTTCTTTACTTTTTGCTAAGATCAGTTTTTCTTGGACAGATGCTTATTTGGCTTTCAAGAGCATCAGACTGTTTATCTCTCATATATAGAGCTAAAAGCACTTTTTAGGGCTGTCATTGGACCTGCCTGGAATGATGAAGCTGCACGTGGATGTCTGACCCGGTGGAGGATGATAGTATCTATGGAAACTTAATCCCCAGTAAATGGAGGTCATTCTTAACCTCAGGTGGATGTGATCTGTTACTCAGACCAAGCAATTTTCTGAGAAAGCAGTTCTAAATCAAGAGCTCGAAAAAAAAAAAAAAAAAAACATTTTAATAAAATGTGGCCAAGATTATTATTATTTTTTTTTAAGTTGTGAAACCCTACTGTCACTATGAAAAACAGTTCATACAGGAGTCTGACTTGTTGTAAATAGTGTAATATATTATCATCCAATACTACAACAAAATAAAAGGTAAGATTTCACCCAAGCCATGATTTTCCAAATATTCAAAAGTTAGAATAAACTAAAATCTGCAAATGGTTTCCACAGCAATGGAAATATCAGGGAAATTCTGTATGCTACTTTCTAGGCCTTGCAGAATCATTAAATGTGCACTAAGTCTTGGTCGATTTTGGAGGAACAGAATATTAAACAGAGGGGTTACGTTCAGGCAAGAGGCAGAAACCGTGTAAATACTGGAGCAGCTTTCCAGTGGTGGAGAGAACTCAAAGAATGGGAAGGCCTGGAACCGAATGCCAAGGTTTCTTTGTTTCTTCTTGATAGGTGAGTTATGTTTGATCTTTATCTTTTACACACAACTTTTCTGTGTTGGCATTTGCTTGAATATGCTGTGGTCGTCAGTCATGTATACGAACGCGTGGAGCAGAGTTATCAAAATAGGGATGAGTTCCTGGGGTATGGGCGTGTTTGTTTTAGTGCTTTCAAATATCAACATTGTTTGCCAAAAATCACTTAGTGCACCTTTAATATAACTGTAAGAATACATTTCTAAATTAAAATGAGCATAAAACATTTATCTATTACTAACTTTAGAACATTTCATCAGTCATAAATTGCCTTTTCAAAATGAAATCTCTATAAAAATCCATGTCTTGAAATGACAAACAACTAGAGAAATTATGATACTTCACTGTTCTGTTATTTTGAGAAAAAAAAAAAATACAACAACAACTGAGGAACATTGTAAGATAATACACGGATGGTAGATGGATGGATAAACGGATATACAGACAGATGGATGGATGGACGGAAAGACAGGTAAATAGAAAAACTGATGGATAAATAGGCAGACAAATAGGTAGATGGACAGACAGATGGACAGATGGATGGATGGATGGATGGACGACAGATAGATAACTAGATGGACAGACAGACAAACAGATATCCATAACTCCACTGGTTCTCAAGGTTGATCAGTTTTCCTTATGAAGTTTTATATACTAAACCGTATGAGTTTTATCTACTTAGACGAATTAAAATGAGTGATGAAGCTGAACATAAAGTGCTAAATCTCACAATGTGGCACTTTAATGTCGCGCAGGACAGATCGAAAGCACACAAAACAAAAAAAAACAAAAAAACAACAACAACAACAACAACTTGACATCTGCTATTAGAATTGAAGAGTCTGGCCAATCATCCATTGATCAGATGACTGGTGTCCTTTTTTGTACCACAAATTGTTCTTTCCCCGCAGCATGGCAGCTTCATCAACAACAGCTGCTGCCCTAAAGAATACATTTTGGCGAACCAATAAACTTTACTGACCCTCATGCACCTACCCATAAGAAAAATAAAACCCTGGACAAATCATTCACTCTTGTTCAACGCGAATGCTGTATATGAGCAGTAATTTATTATTAAAGTGAATAAATTGTAATGAAAAATAAATAAAATTTAATAGCTAAAGTAAATCGTAAGTGGAAGTGCATTTGTCGATTCTGTCATAAGCATACAGTACATCAGCAATTACACATGTTTAGGGTAATAGGGCATTATTAATATGTAAGGTGGTATGTGCTAGAAATGAGTAAACCACTATCAGTGAGTCTGCCCATGGGGTGGGGGCAGTGTCCCACATTGTCCCTCAGAAACATACCTCTTGTCCCCCCTTGGGCTTATTAGCAGGTGGTCACCCTAATTTCTCCCTATAACATAGTTTCTGTTCTTATGCATCTACTTATACCCGGTTTGTGTTGTACAGAGAGTTTACATTGATATTGCTATGAAAGAGTTCAGATGCAAAAGCCTCTAAGTGTCATCTGAAAATTAAAATTGCCATCATTAATTTAAAATTAGCATTTTTATAAGGCTTCTAGGCTTAGGTTCAGTCATTTTACTTTAATGGAAATGTATAAGTCCTTTTCTATGCTATTAATGTAAAATAACTGAACATAAATATAGGAGCCTGATAAAAATGCTAATTTTAGATGTAAATTTCAGATGGCACTTAGAGGCTTTTGCATCTGAACTCATTCCCACGATAACCAGTTACATCACAAGCAATGGCAAATGGATTTTTATGAATATTTATGAATATATAGGCATTATGGATTTGTTGTGTCACTTGATATTGTATAGTTAATGTTAGCCCATGATAAACATAAACGACTTTCTCACACCATGCAAACGGCTGCACATGACCAAAAATATTTATATATCTTTGTATGAAGGGTGCTTAATTAATACGAGTGGATCTCATTTGCAGAGTGCATAATTATCAGAGAAATATGCAGCCTAATTGGTTCATTAGCATTTTTACATTTTTTGTGATCCATTATGTGCCAGAAGTTCTTGTTAAGAGTGGGTTATAAATATCTTTAGCACTGGCTGGAAGTTACGTATAAACAGTGCCCACCTAGCCAATATAGACAACAATCTGATCTCTCTGTCCACATTTGTTTTGCACTCTGCTCCTTCATTGTGGCCATAAAGTACATCATCATTATGGGACCTCGCTTTGGTCATTCATATCTTTGATAGAACGGCTGCTTCTGTGTTTCGGCATAGCACATTACTTTTGCCAATGAAAAACTTAACAGAGACAATGGAGAAATAGAAGTGTATAACCTGTCTGAACTGTCCAATTTGGAGTTAATGCACCCACATTTTGATGTGCACTGGCAGAACCACAAAGTCATTTAGTTGTTTTGGTCCACTACACACACTGTACCCTGCCTGCTAGTTGGCCCCATAGGTACAGTAGTGTAGAACATAGTCTAAAGGCAATATTATTTAATGTAACCAAACTGTCTTGCTAAATCTTTTAGTGAATCATACTTCATAAATGTGCACAGCAAACAGTCCTCTTCTAAATCTGGGAAGTATCCGGAAAAGCTTTTCTTTTTTTTTTTTTTGGTTCGTTCTGTACCATTAGATGGCTTGTGGCGATTATGTCATATTTGCATTGCTGTAATGCATCTGTGAAATGTAAGTTATTTTTTTATATATTAATTACAATTCTCATCATATTACTGTAAGGCAGTATTTATTTTTATTTTTTCCTTAAAGTAATAATAATCAGTGTAGGGCAAGTAACTCAAAGAATGTAATATATTGCTAATTACTAGTTACTAATTTCATAAGTAATATTGTTACTTATTACTTTCTGGCAACAGTAGTTGGGTACACTACTAGTTACATTACTTTTACTCCATGCCCCACAGAAGTTGAAACTGTGTATCTTCTGCATACAATTCCAGTGTTTGATATTGTTATTCAAGTAGAAGTGTTGTATTAATCTCATTAATTGTTATGTGTAGCTTGAAGCAAATTTTAATTTCTCTGTTACCCATATAAGCTTATATATCATTATGTATTTTATCAAATCGCATAAGTTTGTAAGAAACTTCAATTTTCCAAAAATATTTTTAATTAAAGTAACATAATGTACCACATGCTGATCAGTGGGATGTAATGCAAGAGCAAAGTACTGCCACAACTTACACAGCAGTTTTCAGATCAAATTTTTTTTCCTGACAAAATCAATATAATGCAATATTTCTATCTACATAATGTAGGTTTTTCCATATTCCAAGCTTGCCCGCTGCACTGGGGACATCATTTGCATGTGCGAGTCATGAAAATTATGACAATAAATCTAGGAATTATTTGATTGTTGGATTTTAAATCAGCATAGGCATCAAAAGTAACTAAGTAACTTAGCTGTTTTATGAATGGTAACTAATATACCGAAATCTTATAAGTAATTAGTTGCACTACTAGTTACAGCAAAAAACAATTATTTTACAGTATCTAAGTTACTAGTTATTGCCCAACACTACAATAAATGGATTAGCCCCTCCCCATGCCCCTCCCCTTGATAAGCTACGGTTGCTAACACAGGACAAAGATGTCGTCATCTGAGACAGCAGACAGCAGCCAGTCGAGCGTGTCTTGCTCTTTTTAATTTCTACAAACGACCTCTGCTTCTAATAAACCAAACAATGACTACTACAATTTTTTTGATCTTATTCAACTTAGAGGGAATGCAAGCTACCTCTAAAAACACGAAGAACATGAGGAAGAAATAAAAAAGAACAACAGTAACGAAACATGTTCTATGTACAGTCGTGGCCAAAAGTTTTGGCATTGACATACATAGCTATTGTGTTTTGCAGTTTTCTGCTAAAGCTGTTGTGGTGTTTATTCAAAATGTTTCTAGATTATTGTTTTGCGTGACCAGATGCATTTTAAATAATTGTTAAAATCTTCATTGGCCAAAAAAAAATTTTTTTTCTTTTTTTTTTCTTTTTTATCTTGACACAAAATGACCAGCTGGCATTAAAGGCTTTTATTGTCAAAATAAATAAATAACAATAAAAAAAAAAAAATATATATATATATATATATACCACCTAACAGTCAACGCCCCTGACACCCCCGAAGAAGAAAAAAAACACCAACTTATATGTTTATGTTAGGCTACTCAGTCAGGCTCTCGCTCATTCAGTACGCGCTTGAAACATGTCAACTCATTTACGCCGACATCACCTTAGTGTTTAAGTATCTGGGAAAAGACGAAAAAAAGGAGAAACATACACGCAACAAACTATCCCCGCAGCATTTAGGTAGACATTTCCAACGGATTAAAACAGGGCAAAAGACATCACCGCGGCGATTGGTAGGCTACATTTACGTTATAGCCGCGGATATGAGACCTTACTATTTACTATTCATTCTATCATCACCATTATAGCTTACAGGGAATCTAAAGTGCACCCACACACCAGACCTGTTGGTTATTGGAGGATCTTCTTTTTCTGGTCTGTTAAATGCATTAGCCATTTTGCAACGAGTCTTCAGCGTGTACTGAGTGAGCAAGCGCCTATAGTGGAAAACGCAGGTTTTAAGAACATGCTTAAATGTAATTGAGCCCCGTTACAATATTCCTTTACGAGCACATTTCAGCCAGACCGTAATTCCTGCTTTGTTCCAAAAACATAAGCCCTATAGAGAACCAATTGAGTAAAAACACACTCAATATAAAGAGTTATAGAGTTCCATATAAAAAGTTACATCTTTGTATTTGTTCATAACTACTACAACAATATATGTTCATTTTTTTTTTTATAAGGAGCTGTTTTTGTTTTATACAGTATGCTGCTAAGAAAACACCATAGAAGATGGGTAAAGAATAGCTCCATCATTTAAAAAAAAAAAAAAAAAAAAAAAAAAAACTTTGTTAGTTTTAATAAATAAAACATTTTGTAAAAATCAAGGACATTTATCTGCCAATTTTTTCATTTTGCTGTATCTAAAACGTACCGAACCGAACCGAACCGTGACACCAGTGTATCGTATCGAACCCCTAATATATAATGAGTCAATATTTACAGTGTTGACACTATATAACATCTACAATTCGCTCTGGCATGCTGGATATTAACTTATGGGCCAAATCCTGACTGATGGTGATCCACTCTTGCCTGATTAGTTCTCTGAGTTGATCACAATTTGTGGGCTTCTGCTTGTCCACAGCCTTTTGAGGACTGGCCACTGGTTCTCTATGGGATTGAGATGAGGGGAGTTGCCTGGCCACAGATCCAAAATTTCAGTGTAATGGTCTTCGAGCCACTTCTTTATCACTCTTACTTTGTGACATGGTGCTCCATCATGCTGGAAAATGGAGCTTCATGAAAGACAATAACCATATAATTGCACCAGTCTTCTGCTGTCTAATTTGTGTACTCCCTGCAGAATTTCAGTCTGACCTTGAGGTTTTTCTTGGAGAGAAGTGGCTTCTTTGTGTCCCTTCTTGACACCAGGCTGTTGTCCAAAAATCTTGGCCTTACTGTGCATGCAAATGCTCTCACACCAACCTGCTGCCATTCCTGAGCAAGCTCTGCACTGCTAGTGACACAATTCTATAACTAACACCTCCGGAGGAGACAGTCCTGGCTCTTGCTGGACACTCTGGGATGTCCTAAAGACTTATCCACTGTAGTTTAAGCTCTCTCCTTTCATTTCTTGATTATCCGGTAAATGGTTCTTTCGTGTTCAATATTCTTTGTAGCAATTTCCTTACATTTGAGGTCTTATATGTGTTTTTTTTTGTTTGTTTGTTTTTGTTGTTGTTTTGGAGGTAGCAATTGCTAACAAAAACACAATGCTTCTTCCCTCCTTTTATAGCAATTTGTCTGCTCTTACAATCTATTTAGTATGATAGTGATTGCACCTGACTAGTACTCATTCACACTTTTTCTTGTGCTGCTGTTATGATTAGTTAATTAAAAGTAATGAAGTTCTTATCATTGTTTTTCAGTATACCATAGAAAGACGTGGGAAAATAATTTACAAATACCAAAGCAGAAAACTTTGCAAAACACAACTACTGACTGTAGTTAAATATTGAAATGTAAAGTCGGCAACACCAAACCGAACCAAATAAATTAAGTAAGGCAAGATAATGTATTAAGATTTGCAATACTTACATATTTTTCTGATGATCTTGCTGACAATACAAAGTAGACACAAAACTGTGACTGTTTCTAGATTTGTATTTGTCTAAAATGAAAGTGTTATTTTAGTAGCATAGACATATTAAACTTCACTAGCAATAGCATTGCTAAAGGAATGGTTCATTTAAAATGAAAATTTGCTGACAATGTACTCACCTTATGCCATCCAAGATGTAGGTGACTTTGTTTTTACATGGTAACAGATTTGGAGAAATTTTGCATTACATCACTTGCCCAACAATGGATCCTCTGCACTGAATGGATGCCGTCAGAATGAGAGTCCATATAGCTGATAAAAACAACACAATACAAAACTCAGTCCATCAGTTAATATCTTGTGAAGCAAAAAGCTTCATGTTTTTAAGAAATATACACAGATCACGTACCATTTACAAGCCAAAACAGCTCTAAACAAATATGTCGGTTGATTTTGATGTGAAAGGACTAGAAGGGATGGACTTGTGTTTTTAGAATTTGGGGGTAAAATGTATTCAACTGTCATGAAAATACATGAAAAAAGATAATGTAAACAGTCATGCATACCAAACATGCACACACTGAAAAAGCTAAAAGAATGCTATTAGATGTACATGCATGAGAAATCAAGTTAATGAGCAAAAAAAGAAAAAGAAAATAATAATAATAATAATAATAATAATAATAATAATAATAATAATAATAAAAATTGCTTCATGCTTTTTGTAGTATTTTGACCTTTACACAATTCTTTACTTAATACCATTAAGGCACTTAATTTGACCTTATATGTTGTTGGGTTATTAAGGATATTCTGTGTATGAATGAGCTTGTAAACACACTCATTTTCTGTTTGGGTGAAATTATATTTTGCCCCATTAAAAAAAAAAAAGAAAAAAAAAGGAGACATTTTTTTTTTTTAGAGTAATTATAACTACTGAGATTATGCAATCTAATTTAAATAATTATATATTTAATTTTTTATATAATTTTATTTTATATAATTTTATTAGCTATATCACACAGCACACTCAATAACCAGTTAAATTAAAGCTTTACATACATATGGCAAATTACATTCATTTGTATCTCATGAATAAAGAATGCATTTAAAATTGCTCAGTATTTGCAGACATGCATGTTCACACTGACTCACAAACACACATGAGTAAACAACCACTTCCAGTTGGTTTCATTTAAGATGAACGAACCATGAGTGCTTAACCAAGACTTACGATCTTAATTAAAGTCCTTCCATAAAGCTCATTAATGCTGTGTACACAGTTCTTATATAATGGCTAGCTGTAGCATTAATCATTTTAAGAGCAGTATCAGTCTGCCATTTGGCCTTTTGTGCAATATGCTTTATCTCACAATGCACTTAATCAGTTGAGAAGTCAAGCATGAATATAATGACATCAAGTGTCTTTGCTGTAATACAGCTGGAGCGTTCGCATATATGTTCTTATGAGCTTGTTCATTAATTCTCTCGTCATAATGCCCCCAAATCCCCACCTCCACCCCAGCACACCCTATTAAAATAAATCTTTGTGTGCTATCTTAGAACAAAGCGCATCTCAGATCATTAATCACTAGTGGTGAGGCCACAACAACTTCTAATCTAGAACCTATTCTTTGCCTCGACTTCCCTCTGCTGCCATACACCTGGGAGTTTCACGCAGCAATCCTACATCCCTAGACAGAGGGAAAGAGAGTGGGAGAATTACACAGAGAACAAGAGAGAAACGGACAAAAAGTGTAAGTATTTGGAAAGATAAAAGATTAAAAATAGAAAGCGAAATGCCATTCATTTTCAGTAATAATTATAGCAATTTGAGGCCACATGAACAGCAGTGACCTTCATTTTGACGTGTAAAACTGTGACTATTGCCATGATTTACAGTGCTTTTAATTGTCTTGTTAATTGTTTTTTATTGGACTCTCATTCTGAAGGCCCCCATTCACTGCAGATGATCCATTGGTGAGCAAGTAATGCAAAGCTAAATTTCTCCAAATCTGTTCCCATGAACAAACAAGCTCTTCCACAGCTCCAATGGCTTGAGATTTGAGCAAATTTTCAGCAGATTGTCAATTTATTTATATTTTTTTTGGCGGATGGTGAACTACTTCCTTTAATAAAGATATTCTAATAGTGAATCCAATTTAAAGTTAAACAGCAAAAACAATGTTAAAGTTCAACTATGGAAGGCAGTGTGTTCCAGCAACAGTTTGATTACCAATATTAGTTAAACTATCTTATATTGTCTTCAACAGAAGAAATTCATACAGTTTTGGAACAACATGGATTTTCATTTATGAGTGAACTATTTTGTTATTTTAAGGGTAGGTTTAGCTCACTTTTGGGTACAAATTTGTCCTCAAAATATGGTTAACACACACACACAAAACAAAACACTCTGGCAGGTATAAAAAATAGGACCATTCTAACAACCTATAGAATACAAAAACAGGTTTTGAAGTCAAAATATGAATATGCATGCAAACAACAGATGTCCACACTGAATAAGCCAACAGAACACTATTAAATGTACATGGATTGAGAAATCAACTAATGAGCACATGCCAGAGATACAACAAAGATAAGAAAAGTTCAGTTTTATGCCCATATGTAGTGAAGCAACGCATTAAAAAAGAATGGGAATGAGGGAAATCAGCATTCATGTGATTTGTCCCCTTTGAGAAACAGTAGTGGACTACAGGAGCAAAACTATGAGCAATTTCCCTGTTTGCTATGATTTGTCTCTGCCCACATACAGGAACATAATATAAAGTGATACATGGAAAACTGTGAATATCTTTCATCTTATTTATGATATGATGTATTATGTACCACCGCAGTAAGTATACTAACACTTTTTCTCCTTCAGAATGTTTTAGCAGCAAGAAAACTGATGCCTTGTTGAAATAGAATGACATCTTACCACACATGCTTTGACCCACATAGCAAATGTCTTCTGGCCCAGATCCGTGCCACACAATGACTTTTCCATCAGCCCACATACCGCAAAGAATGACGGCCCGGAAGTGGCCCAGATCTGGATTACAGACTCGCACCACACATGGTCCATAACTGACCCGAATCTCAGCCAGTTAATCAGCCAAAAGGCCAAAAGGTTTTATTATTTGTGCCAATTCTCAGCCTTAAGTAAACCAGAATCCCCGAATCTGAGCCACACCTGAACCTTATATAGCCCAGACCCAACCAAGACCGCAAGCAGTGTCGGCCCGGATCCGGCCCGAATGGATTTCACGCGGGCCAGATGTGGACCAACATGTGCATAGCTGTCATGATCATGTGCAAGCATGTGCATGGCTTCTGCATGGCATATATATATATATAATTTTAACATTGATAAAAAAAAAGGCTTATTGAGCAGCAAATCAGCATATTAAAATTATTTCTGAGTAAAGATGCTAAAAATTCAGCTTTACCATCACAGGAATAAATTACATTTTAAAAATATACAAATAGAAAACTGTGATTTTAAATTGTAATACTATTATTTCACAATATTACCATTTGTACTATATATTTTTTTATTAAAATAAACACAGCCTTGGTGAGCATACCAGACTTCTTTCAAAAACATTTATACTTTTTGACAGTTTTCACTAATTATTTGACAAAAATTGTCCAAAATGAGATCAATAAACTTTTTTTTTTTTTTTTTTTCTGAAATGTTTTGCTTTAAAGGCATGCAAGTGTTTTCTGTACAAATGCACCACTTGCTTTTATGTTTTGTTATGTAATGCAATCACTTTTAGACTTTCATTCAGACTTTATTTTAATTGTGTGTCTAAGTGTCTAGACAGTTTTGGAGCCATTTGTCTGATATGAAACTCATCACTAATGATACACAATAAAACAGTTGCTATTTTAGCTTGGGCTTTAAGGTGTTCCTCAATGTTCCATGTCTCTGTGTTATGCCTTACTGGATATTTCTGATATCTCAATTAAAACTGCTTTCATTATCTGTTTAATTCAGAAAATAAGAGCTTTATTCAGTTAAATTTCTATGGTCATTTTATCTTGTGTTTTATAGGAAATATGATGACAAAGGGTAGAAAAGGAGGAACATTAAAAAAAAAAATCTACCTGGAATTAGAAATGCACTAGATATTACTAATTATTCAGGATTATGTTCCAGAAACATCAATAGTCTAGAACTGGCGCTGGCAGTAATTTGAAGGTGGGCCTGATTGAGGCCTCAGAACTATGAGAGAAATAAACAGTATAAAAAAAAAATAATTAAAGCTGCAGTAGGTAACTTTTGTAAAAATATATTTTTTACATATTTGTTAAACCTGTCATTATGTCCTGACAGTAGAATATAAGACAGATAATATGTGAAAAAATCAAGCTCCTCTGGCTCCTCCCAGTGGTCCTATTGCCATTTGCAGAAAGTCATCCGCTCCCGGTAAAAAACAACCAATCAGAGCTGCGGTCCATAACTTTGTTTTTGTTCAAAATGTAGAAAAATGTATATAATAAGCGAGTACACCATGGATCCATTTTCCAAACCGTTTTTAGCTTGTCCTGAATCACTAGGGTGCACCTACAATAAGTGTTTATATTCTGACTATTTTAGATTGCTTTGGGGGTACCGCGGCGGAGTAACCCAGTACCTTTGTTATTCTTCATAGACATAAACAGAGAGAGGTAGTTCCGGCTACGATGTTATTCCGCAAGACGCAAGCAATTCTGTTTATTAACCGCTAGAGCGTCAAAGTTACCTACCGCAGCTTTAAATAAAAACCTTTGAAACGAATCACTTCCCTCTCTGACATATGGGGTTTCATCTGGGAGGCCAATTATCTAAGTTTAAGAGAAAACGCCAATGAAAATTGGCTACTGGATTTTGGATACTTAAGCCACTTCCCATGCATATGGGTATAAATAGGCGACAGGTGCATCCACTCTTCAGATTTTTGCTTCGGAGTTGAATAGTTATTGATAATCATTGCTACAAAGCCATTCATATTTTGTGCTACAAGAGGCTGTTCCTGGCTGGTGTTAAGGTGTGTTACAGCGGTGTCCCTGTCAACAGTGATTCCCTTGGGCGCTTCAGCTAAAAGATCAGTTTTCTCTAAAAGAGACCGACGACGTCCATGATCAGTGTTTGGGCCTTCAGCTCGCTCTCACTTCTCCTGCAGCACATGTCCTGTGAGACTACCGAGTTGTGCTGCTTGGCAGTCTCACGGCGGTCCGCCGGAGGATCAGATGTTGATTGCAGCATCGGAGCATGGGCTATCGCCCTCTGAGGATGAAGATTCGGCAGGGCTGCCCCCTTCAGGTGTTGTCACCACTGCCGAATCTTACCGTCATCCATGCTTGCCCGGGCAGCTGTGAGCATGGAGGTAACCATATTGCCCAGTCCTGAGTGCTCATGGCTGGATGATTGGTTTCCTGCCCCAACCATGTCCTTCCCGGTGGTGCATGAAGAGGTGACAGAGTCGTGGACTGCTGCTTTCATGGCCAGAACCCTCTCGTCTCCCTCTTCCATCCTCACTATACTCGATGGTGGGGCAGTTAGGGGGTGCGCGGACATTCCCCAGGTGGTGAAAGTGGTTGCGGTGCACCTGTGCCTGCAAAATGCCGCCACTTAGAGGAATCGTCCGCATTTCCCATCCAAAGCCTGTAAACTGCCGGCCGCTCTCGCTGCCAAAGCTTATAGTGCTGCGGGCAAAGTTGCCTCCGCCCTGCATGCCATGGCTATCCTGCAGGTGCACCAGGCCAGTGCGCTAAAACAAATGGATGAGGGTAGTTCAGACCGGAGGTTGATGCAGGAGCTGTGCACAGTTACTGATTTCAACCTCCGGGCGACAAAGGTCACTGCGTGTTCCCTCCCGTGTAGTTGGGGGCTGATCCCTTACCTTTCTCATGAACCTCCTTACCCCATGAGGCACGATCTTGCCCTGAGCTCCAGACCAAGGCCGATTGATGGTTGTTTTGTATTTCTTCCATATCCGAATAATAGCACCAGCAGTTTTCTCTTTCGCAACAAGCATCTTGCTGATGGTCTTGTAGCCCTTTCAAGCCTTGTGCAGATCTAAAATCTTGTCTTTGACATCCTTTGACAGCTCTTTGGTCTTGCCCATGGTGGTGGGAGAGGCTGGAATGGAAGACACATATTGTGTGGACATTAGGAGTAACTTCATAAAGAGGCAGGACTAATCTGTGTTCCACATGGGCACATAACCAAACTGTGGGAGCTAGAAATCTAGCTGGTTTGTAGGGGAACTGATACTTCACTCACTGAAATGCAAATCAATTTCTAACCTTTATGTACATGGGACATGGGATCAAATCATATTAGTGGAGTACACACAGCAATTGAAAATAATTTTTAGTAATCATCAATGGCCTCAACCAGACATTGTTAGCATTGATATGGAGAACAATTTTGAAATATCCATATTTTGCATAGACAGCACACAAGATGGCTTTAAAATAGCTACAGAGATACAGAGCTTGACAAACAAATGCCATTGAGACATGAATAAGTTAATTGATAAATCGTAACAAAATGTTTTGATTTGATAAATTTATGTTTAATTTCTCAATTGCTTCACGAAGAAAGCAACAAGATTAAAAAAAAAATATATATATATATATATCTATATATATATATATATATATATATATATATATATATATATATATATATATATAGAGTCTTGTTCAAAATAATAGCAGTACAATGTGACTAACCAGAATAATCAAGGTTTTTAGTATATTTTTTATTGCTACGTGGCAAACAAGTTACCAGTAGGTTCAGTAGATTGTCAGAAAACAAACAAGACCCAGCATTCATGATATGCACGCTCTTAAGGCTGTGCAATTGGGCAATTAGTTGAAAGGGGTGTGTTCAAAAAAATAGCAGTGTCTACCTTTGACTGTACAAACTCAAAACTATTTTGTACAAACATTTTTTTTTTCTGGGATTTAGCAATCCTGTGAATCACTAAACTAATATTTAGTTGTATGACCACAGTTTTTTAAAACTGCTTGACATCTGTGTGGCATGGAGTCAACCAACTTGTGGCACCTCTCAGCTGTTATTCCACTCCATGATTCAAACTGATCCATGATCCCTGGTATGCGATAAATAGGCCCAACACCATAGTAGGAGAAACATGCCCATATCATGATGCTTGCACCTCCATGCTTCACTGTCTTCACTGTGTACTGTGGCTTGAATTCAGAGTTTGGGGGTCGTCTCACAAACTGCCTGTGGCCCTTGGACCCAAAAAGAACAATTTTACTCTCATCAGTCCACAAAATGTTCCTCCATTTCTCTTTAGGCCAGTTGATGTGTTCTTTGGCAAATTGTAACCTCTTCTGCACATGCCTTTTTTTTAACAGAGGGACTTTGCGGGGGATTCTTGAAAATAGATTAGCTTCACACACACGTCTTCTAACTGTCACAGTACTTACAGGTAACTCCAGACTGTCTTTGATCATCCTGGAGGTGATCATTGGCTGAGCCTTTGCCATTCTGGTTATTCTTCTATCCATTTTGATGGTTGTCTTCCGTTTTCTTCCACGTCTCTCTGGTTTTGCTCTCCATTTTAAGGCATTGGAGATCATTTTAGCTGAACAGCCTATCATTTTTTGCACCTCTTTATAGGTTTTCCCCTCTCTAATCAACTTTTTAATCAAAGTACGCTGTTCTTCTGAACAATGTCTTGAACGACCCATTTTCCTCAGCTTTCAAATGCATGTTCAACAAGTGTTGGCTTCATCCTTAAATAGGGGCCACCTGATTCACACCTGTTTCTTCACAAAATTGATGACCTCAGTGACTGAATGCCACACTGCTATTTTTTTTAACACACCCCTTTCAACTAATTCAACTAATTGCCCAATTGCACAGCCTTAAGAGCGTGCATATCATGAATGCTGGGTCTTGTTTGTTTTCTGACAATCTACTGAACCTACTGGTAACTTGTTTGCCACGTAGCAATAAAAAATATACTAAAAACCTTGATTATTCTGGTTAGTCACATTGTACTGCTATTATTTTGAACAAGACTGTATATATATATATATATGTGGAAATTAAATTATTCTTAACTAAAACTAAAACTACTAAAATTATTTCAAACCTGAAATAAAATTAATGAGAAATATTAGATAAAAAATAAAGCATGTTGATTTACTAAAATTACTGAAAATAAAAAGCAGTTAGGGTGCTATTTCTTTGCTTGTGGCAACACAATGCAACTGTAGGGGTTCCTACACCCCAGCCAACAAATCACAGTTCATTTCATCAGCATCCCATGTCTTTTATGTTCGCTGCCTCCTACGCGAGCCAACAGGAAATGCACATAGCGCAGCATTAAGGAGGGCACTGTGGCCTTCATTGTAGCCAGTGCTTCTTTAAAAGACGTGGCCCAAATGAGCACCCGCACTGCCTCTTTCTGACAAGACACGCAGGGAAGCTCGACTGAATGCCAAAACGTTCTATCATGCAGGAACAAGAGGTGAGGAAAGATGCAACAGAGCACTGCCTACGTCTTAATGGCAATAGCGTGACTGGCAGTGACAGAGGTGTTTGTGTGCTACTCGTGTGTGAAAAGACTGGCTGATTTTCTCATCATGTTAGTTCTCAATTTTTTTTTTTAAAGAGAATATATACTCAAAATTAACCTCATTTACTTTCTTAAAAACACAATGGCATCAAAATTGCAGCGTCATGGCTTTTTGTCCATGTGTGTTTGCTCTTTGTAAATAAAACAAAGGTTACGGAGTATGTTTTATATTTACTAAATAACAGATATATGTCCACAGTTAATTGATAGCTTTATGACTTGCAAACATTTCAAATAGGCAAACGAGGCATTATGTAATTAAACATGCACTAATTTTCATAAATCTGAACATTGGATAAAAGCCAGGTTCAAAATTCTTGTTTAATTTCAGGAAATAAAATGTTAGGAATAAAATGTATAAAATCAGAATCAGATTTATGATATCTGAACAAACGCCTTACGAAAAACCTTTCATAGAATATACATCTAAAATGCTAACGCAGTTAAGCGCTGCTGAAATTGAAATTTTTGGCTCGGTGCAAGAGGAAGAACTGTTTTTAAAGATATGAATTTTAAATATACAAATGCAAATAGATTAAGTGTTAAAAATAAACACTTGATGTGTAGTTTGGATGCTTTCTTTCCCCCAGTCTAAAAACAATACAGTATGAAAAGCCAAATAGCTCAAAGTCTCCAAACTGGTCAGTGAATGATAAGCATTCATCTGTAAAAATAAGCATTTTGCCTTAGGTTCTCATCCTGGACAAAATGAAAGACCAAGAAAACTAATTCATCATCTTCCAGTCATGGGTTGTATACAAAATTTGTCCAATCAAATGCTGTCTACAATGAGAAAGTTCCCCTCCATATTTGTTATCGTATAACAAGTAGCTGATTAAAAGTAGCTTGTGTACTGAAAAAAAATAATAAAATCTTTTAAATCCAATTAAACTATATTTACTTACTAAATCTTTACTACATGGCATTGAAACTTTGGGTTTTAAAGGGATAATCCACCTGAAAAGGACATTTCTGTCAACATTTACTCACCCTCATGTCGTCCCAGATTTGTTTTTTTTTTTGGAACACAATATAAGATATTATGAAGAATGTTGTAAGCAAACAGTTTGAGCTCAGTTAAATTCAGTTATTTTTAAATCAAACTATAATACATTTCCTCTGAAACTACTTCCCTCTTCATTACTTGACTCAATTCTGGTACAGTATGTAATACCCACTTTTTATGATCCAGTCCAGATTAACAAAATTAGGTTCCGTCCCTCATTTTGTCATTATAAATATCTGTTTCATATGGAAGTATGCCAATTTAAGAAGGTTTTTATTGTTCCGTTTAATGTTCCTTCTCAAAGAAGCTGAAAATCTGTCTAACTGCTAATTCTATCACAGATGGCACAAGAAAATGACACCAGCAACACGAAAAAGATGGTCCAATTAATTAAGATTTGCAACTGGAAATTCAAAGACTTCCACTCTGTGTATCTGTTATACTTTAGTTGTTTCCAACATTTAAAAACCAACTATAGATGTTTGAAAACTTTGATCAATGAGCCATTCTAGCAGTTTATACAAATGAGGTGCTACCAGACACATAATTATGTGTACTCTTTAGAGAGAAATGTTTACCAATCTTTGACTAGTCAAAAATGTTCCATGATGATGAACGCATTATGTTAATATACTTTTGTTCCTTGTTACAGAATTTAAATAATTTGGTCTCATTTTGAGAAATTCTAAATTATGTTTGCAAAGCACACAGGAGGTCGCCAGTGAAGTGTGAAATTCACAGAGACACTGATTGAGCCGAGAAAATTTGTCTTAATGTTGCTGAATTACAAACGAATGATGAATAAAAAGTGTATTTGTTGGATTAAAACGTCAGCATACACACACATTCCTGGGGGTTCTAATTTTGCAGACTGTAAAACACTGCTAGAAGAGTGCATAAAATCTATACTTTATTATTCAAAATTATTATTATTTTTTTATTTAAGGGTTTTAGTTTCACTAACATCTGCATGAGATAAAAAAATAAATAAGGTGTTCATGACTTATTATATGGTGGCATCTTAAAAGATGGAATACAATCTGGTGGATTAGACATATTTTATTAATACGTGTGAAGTGTTTTTTCAAGAATCTGAGCAATTCACATCACCACAAAGTTATATAACTTTAAGAATCAATTAAATACATTTAACCACACCATTAAATGTCCCCCAAATTATGTAAATGTTATAAAAAATCAGCTTGAAAGGGTGTGGAAGGAAGATTATTATTATTTTTTTTATTTTTTTAGAATTTTGAAATAAATTAATACTTTCATTCAGCACTGCGACATCAAATTGGTCTAAAGAGTAGATTATGTTATAAAATATATAATTTAAATAAAAGCAGTTCCTTTGAAAATCCTATTAATAATAATAGTTTTTAAAAAAATCAAGAAGAAAAGTTTGCCGATTGCCCTAACCCTAACCTAACCTAACCCTAACCCTAACCTAACATCGTCCAAAAGAGTATATGATGACAGAATTGTCATTTTTGGTTAGGTGAACTATAACTTTATTTATTTTCTTAATTTTATTACTATTACTATGAAAATATAAAATTATTTCTTTAATGAAATGCTACTCTAAATAATAAACTAAAACTGCCAGTAGGTGGTGGAAAATGCCTTAATGATTAAGTCATCCAGTCATTTATTCATTTGTTTGATTCTGTTCAAATGGCTGATTCATTTAGGAGTGAAGTAAAGGGTTCTTTATGAATGGTTCATTGAATCATTAATCTTGTTCGACTTGAAGTGGATCATCACCATCAGACCGATCTGTGTGTGACATCAAAGAACCGCCAGATCTTAGAGAGCAGACTACTCCTTGTGCTTTTGAAATGCTCTTGTGGTACTTTGATGTCACACACCGTTTAATCTGTGCAGCGCCACTTCAAAGCCAATGCATATGCCAATGGTTCAATGGGCCAAATGGTTCAACCAATTCATTCAAAATGTGGATTAAGAAATGAAATGCCGATGTGGGTTGCTCGGGGATGAACACCCTTGTCTTTATATTTTGCTTGACAAAATTGAGCCAAACGGACAACATTGTGTCTAAAATAACATAATATTAACTTCTTAAAGAACTGTTGTATAAGATTAGTATAACATTTGCACTTGTGTGATATTGCACTTAGCCTACTGCTCGTGTGATATTTCTTAACTATGTGATGTAAATATTAGACAAAATTTCAAACAGGAGCATTTTGACCCATATCTTGAATATTAGGGATATTCTCTAGGCTCCATCACACAGTAAGTTGTCCTGCCTCATATTAGTCATCAATCCACTGTATGAAATGGCAGATGATCCACATAGGTCTGGGGCGGGGCAGGTGGATTAAATGCGTTAATAATTTTAACACATTATTTTTCTCCACAATTAATTCATCTAATTAACACATTAAATTACAAGCCCTAATATAAATATATATTTAAACTTTAAATCCCATTCAGCAGTATGCACACCTCCTGAGTGTGACTATCGTTGTACTCCCATAGGTTTCCTAGTTTAATTGGAAAGATTAGTCTTTTCCAAACTGATTAAACTAGAAATGCTAAAAAAGAAAGAAAGAAAGAAAACCCTGATATCAGTAGAAAGACCTCAGATGCTATTTCTCCACAATATGACCACTAAATTTGCTTGTCAAACCCCCAACTTCCTTAACAAACAAAAGTGATGCACCACACAAATTTGTATGACCCTTGTTTCACAAGCCATTGTTTCTTCCTCCTCATCTGCACTAAGGTCAGAGTTTGATGTTCTCTATACGCACAACCACATGCACAATTACATCTATCACAGCAGTGCCTCTTCTTTCTGTGTATCATTAGTTGTTTCCCGGCCCCCCACCTCCCGACAGCAGTATCCTTTGTGTGAGGAGGTTACGATTGACTGAGCAAGTTAATGAGAACATTCAGACTTGGCTCTGTGAAGCGCCTCTCCAGTCAGCAGAGGTTTCACACCTGTCTGCTATGCGGAGACCCTTAAGGGTCTTGGTATGCATTGTTCGAGAAGCTAGCAAGGTTTTAGACAGCTTTGGAGAAAAGCCCTCAGATTAACTTTATGCCGTGAACAGAAAGAACATTATACTTACAGTAGCACAAATCAGTGATAAAAGGCTGAATCTCCACAAAATCGCATCCAGGGTGTCCTTCTATAACGAAAAGGAAAACAAATTAATTTCATGAAGAAAAAGGAAGCCTATTTTTAGGGCAATTAAGATGATAATAACATAATATTGTTATTATCATCTTAATTTAAAATGTGTATATATATATATATATATATATATATATATATATATATATATATATATATATATATATATATATATATATATATATATATGAATATACAATAGTATTATTTGATTAAGATTTTTATGTACCAGTTACAGGTCTATAAATATGCTTCTTTTTTGCATTGTGTTTTAATTTAATAGATTCTTTATCTCATTATGAATAATATGATCAAATATTAATATGATTTTTATAATGCATATTTTATGAGCATAATTATCTTTTTCAGAATGTTTCTGTATTTGTCATGCTATCCTTCAGAAATGCATAATTTTAATTCATTCTTAATCATTTTATATCAAAATGTTCCATAAGCTTAATGCTTTAAATATGATTTTGAATCCCTGGTATTCTCAAACTTTAATAGTACTGTACTGTAAGGTAGTGTCCAAAAATGCCAGACTATTATAAAGCTGCTCTTTACAAGGAAAGTATAGGTTATTTTTTCATCAGTGCACTATATAATAATAATACAAATAATAATAATAATAATAATAATAATAAGTACATTTTTAAATATCATGCACTGGGCGATTATGTAGTCATTTTTCAACCTTGTTTGTGCTTTGTTTTGAGAACAGTTCAACAACTTTTGACAGCACTGCTAAAGGAAAAAATACTTATGTTGTTGCCTGGAGCCTTCAAGACCAGCCAGTTTAATGACAGTCTTGAAGGAAGGGGATCAGAATCCAAAGACCCGAATGCTTTTCTTTTCTTTTCTTGTGCCAAGAAACTAAAAAAAAAAAAAAAAAAAACATTTTCTTTTCATCTCTTTAGAATAATTTTGAACAAGCTGTAATAGGCCCTGATTGTTTGTCCTTTGCATCATGTCCATAATTTATACTAGCCACATAAGAGCCAGGTAACCTTGAAAAGATGGGCTCCATTGATTTGCTCCCATAGCGCTTTCATATCAATGCAGAAGTTTGTGTTCTGACCTAGATGTTTTATCATCTATTTTTGAAAAATGCTGCTGCTTCTTCATTGCTCTCGCTGGATTTTTGAGTCCTAAAGCATGATGCACTGTACCTGAGAGAACCAATCTAAGCCACCAAATGTTTCACTCTCTGTTGCTTTGCCACTTTCGCATTAATTATATACAAAGCACAGACATTCCTAATTGGATCATGGACTTTGAAATATTCAGTTTCTCTCCGCTCAAGTCCCTTTCACTGCAGTCTTCTTACCTTGGAGCCAGTAGTTAAGAAGGTGGGGGGAAAGAGGCCTCTTTCCATCCTTTTGCTATCTGCCACTTCTGGTGTAGTTGCTAGGCACCAGCAAGCTGGTTTGCCTGGCTTCATCACATCTTCAGTAGGTGACAAGGGAGGCATAGACGAATACCAGGAGTTAACCTTGAGAGACTACAGCAAAGAAAGTGAGAACACCACCCTGACGCCTCTTTCCTGGTGAATATCCCAAATGATCCTTAAAACTTTCCCCCTTTTGTTTCTCAAGTGAAATTTCGCTTTCTTTTCAAACGTGGATTTAAGTATACGGATGCATCGCATGTCAGATGAAGTGGGCGAGAGATGAAAGATTCTATTATAAATAGATGGAGAAACTTGCATGGATTTGCTGGAAATTTTAATCAAAGTATCAAAGAAGGGGGAAAGGGAACATTGTGATCTTTTTGAAGCAACAAAAGAAGTGCATTAGAACAGGCCTCACATTTTTGTAAACTCCAACACGTTACATATTAAATAAATGCAATTCTGTCTTTATTAACTTACCCTCTTGTTGTTTAAACATGTTTGTTGTTGTCTTTCTGTGTAACACACAATGAGACATTTTAGAAAATCTTCAAGCAGCTCTTTTCCATATAAAATGGTGTGGTTTCAAAAGACTTACAATAAAGTGTAAATAAAACCTAATCCTTTAGATATTTAGCTACTCGTTTTTCATTATAATTTTTTTTTCATATGTGTCGTATTGTTAATTTGGGCTACCACTGACATGAATTTGATTTCTAAGAGATAGCTTATACTTATTTGATTGAAGTGAAGTGACATTCAGCCAAGTATGGTGACCCATACTCAGAATTTGTGCTCTGCATTTAACCCATCCGAAATGCGCACGCACGCACGCACGCACGCACGCACGCACGCACAGCAGTGGGCAGCCATTTATGCTGCGGCGCCCAGGGAGCAGTTGGGGGTTCGATGCCTTGCTCAAGGGCACCTAAGTCATGGTATTGAAGGTGGAGAGAGAGAGCTGTTCATGCACTCCCCCCACCCACAATTCCGCCCAGCCCGAGACTAGAACTCACAATCCTTCGATTGGGAGTCCAACCCTCTAACCATTAGGCCACGACTTCACACAATATGTACAATATTTTGCATTGCATAACATTACGATAAGGGAGCCTATAATAGTTCAGAGCCCACCAGGCATCTAAAACATTAAGAATTAAGACTCAAGTGAATTGGTTCTGCTGCTTGCATACCTGTCCAAAAAAATCCTACACATCACCAGCCAGTTAAACAACAAGTACAATATTATCAACTCTAATGAAATTACACTGTGGAGTTCATGTCTTCAGATTTTAAAACTCTGCCTGAGGAAAAGATGAAACGGATTGAAGTTTATTGATTTCGGCTTTGAGCATGCAGAGGAACATTATTTGAAGTCATATGCTGTAGTTTTGTAAAGACCATATCGAGCATGTCTAGACATACTCAACTTTCTTATTCTCAGACATGTTTGAATAAAAAAAAAAAAAAAAAAAAAAAAAAAATATGCCCTTAACATGCATTAAATAAAACAGCCCTACACTAATGTTTTTTAATAAATAAAAATACCTTATGATTTTCAAAAAAGGCTCAGTATTACCTATTTTTATGATCTAGAGTTAAAAACAACAACAAAAAAATCAAAGCAAAATTTTCAGCCAATTGTCTTTTTTTTTTATCTCACATGTCAGACTTTGTTTTCTCACAGTTGGGGGAAGTGCGAGATATAACATATTAATTGTGAGATGTTAACTAAATTGTGAGTTTATAACTTGCAGTTGCAAGACATAAACTGGTACTTCAGAGAAGAAAAGTCTGAATTGCAATATATCAGCTCATAATTGTGAGAAAAAGTTAAGAGTTTTGAGTCAAAATGTTGCAATTACCTGTTTTACTTTTTATTCCATGGTGAAAAAAAGGACAAAAAAAAAAAAAAACTATGGCATAAACTATTCTATATAATACAGTTTATGGATCAGCTTTAATGCACTTATCAAAAAGCAATAACATGCCAAAATTAAGTTTTCAAGATATATAAATGTACTTTACAATCTGCAAAGTAGTGAAAATGTGGAAATCAGGATTATATGTAAAATAATGCCTTAAATCATTCATGCAAAGTTACAAATGGGCTGAGAATTAAACAATAAAAAAAGTTGTAATCTGCCTCAGTGGAAGATGGGAATCATTTCTTTGTGGCAGTTTGCCTGGCAATTAACGGTTTATATACGACTTCTTTACATTACAAATGGTTTTCAATAGCAAAAATGCTACAAGAAGCATCAACCATTTATTCAGTAAATATGATGGAGGTTGGTGATAAAGTATGTTGTGCAATAAAAGTTACTTAACCTTTGAAATTGCAACTTCTGTTGCTACAGTAAGTAAGTCATACTTCATTAAAAAATGAAAAATAAATACATGATCTACATCGTTTTACATTATTATGCTGGTCTGTTTCATTATAATGTACATTAATCTCCCTTGAGTGTGTTCAAAAGGCAAATGTGATTTAATTAAAACATCAATTCTTTTGGATCGAAGACTGTGGTTCTAGAAGCTGTAGATTGGATTTTTAAATGTGTTTTGTTAAGCCGACTTAGCTGGGAGGCGAATCCATAAGGGCATGGACTAATTCTGCCGATGGTATTTTTATGGCTCAACAAACACAGCCTTAACTGTCATTAATGAAATAAGCGTCTGAATGACATGAACCTCGACAGTAGAAACGGTTGGACGTTCTCATGTTGCAAATACACAGTTCAGGTCTCTTATCGTTTGCATATCTAATCGAATCAAATCATCCGTGAGTCAGTGGCAGGGTCTCTCGAGGGTGCTGTTGTTCTTGTGTCATATTTGTATGCATTGTGGGTTTCATCAAATTTGTCTCCTCGGTTTACATCCCAGAGATTTGCATGCCAGCTTACCACCTTGACAATGTTTGACAGGGCTAATACTGGATGCTAATGAAATATACAAAATAGCAAAATGGCTAGAAAGTAACATTTGGCGGGGTGATCTATAGTAGGCCTGTCATATAAATCTGTCTTAAATGGACCCCATTAAGGACCCCATTTATACCCAATCCAGCATAAAATGGCAGCATTGGAGTTAATACTTTACTGAGTATTGGATCGGTGGATCCCTATAACTGCATGTCCACAAATCACTTTGTTGTACGTATGAACAAGTAGAGTTCAGAATTGTGCACACCATGGCCATTTATTAGTTAACTAGGTAAACTACGTAATTTATATTATATCAATAGAAAAAATGCAAAAAATAAGTAAACTATTTTTTACATTGAGATTGGTAGTAAATATCAAAAAACAGCTATATCACTGATAACTAAAATAATATGTATCACAAAAAACAACAACATACAGCACAAACAACTAACAAAAGAGATAGAAAAGGTGAAAAGCATTTTTTGGTAAAATGTATAATATATACGCATTAGAAGCACATGGAATGCGTGAGAGACTGAAAGCACATTCACTCTCTGACGGCAGATGGTGCTAAACTGTAAAGAATGCAGCCCTTACCCTGGAAACCCCATAAATAAAGCAGCTGCTCTACTTTTTAAAACGTATTTAAATAGCCATTAAGATTTGTGGATTTGCTGTGTTGTTCATTACAGCACCAAATACTTAAATATTTAGACTTAATAGGCTATTTATTTTCAAAACTCTTTTTTACATTTTATTCTGGACTACAACATACCCTAGATATTTTTTAAAGTGTTTTGATTCTTTAATTTTTTTCACACTTTAAATTAGCGCTTCATTTGTTAACTTTAAATAATTAATTAGTTTACATAAACTGCCAATTAAAAATTATTCTGAACATTCATTAATCTTAGGCATTCCAATATATAACACGTTGTTAAAATCGAAAGTTACAACTGTGTCATTGAATGACCTAACATGAACTAAGAGTTGTAATTTTTTAACAAAGATTAATAATTTCTGTAGCAAATGTAACTACACTCACCTAAATGATTATTAGGAACACCATACTAATACTGTGTTTGACCCCCTTTCGCCTTCAGAACTGCCTTAATTCTACGTGGCATTGATTCAACAATGTGCTGAAAACATTCTTTAGAAAGAAACCATTTTGAAATGATTTGAACTTTGTGACATAGTGCATTATCCTGCTGGAAGTAGCCATAAGAGGATGGGTACATGGTGGTGATAAAGGGATGTACATGGTCAGAAACAATGCTCAGGTAGGCCGTGGCTTTTAAACAATGCCCTATTGGCACTAAGGGGCCTAAAGTGTGCCAAGAAAACATTCCCCACACCATTACACCACCACCAGCCTGCACAGTGGTAACAAGGCATGATGGATCCATGTTCTCATTCCGTTTACGCCAAATTCTGACTCTACCATCTGAATGTCTCAACAGAAATTGAGACTCATCAGACCAGGCAACATTTTTCCAGTTTTCAACTGTCCTATTTTGGTTAGCTCGTGCAAATTGTAGCCTCTTTTTCCTATTTGTAGTGGAGATGAGTGGTACCCAGAGGGGTCTTCTGCTGTTGTAGCCCATCCGCCTCAAGGTTGTGCGCGTTGTGGCTTCACAAATGCTTTGCTGCATACCTCGGTTGTAACAAGTGGTTATTTTAGTCAAAGTTGCTCTTTTATCAGCTTGAATCAGTCAGCACATTCTCCTCTGACCTCTAGCATCAACAAGAAATTTTCGCCAACAGGACTGCCACATACTGGATGTTTTTTCCCTTTTCACACCATTCTTTGTAAACCATAGAAATGGTTGTGTGTGAAAATCCCAATAACTGAGCAGATTGTGAAATACTCAGACCAGACCATCTGGCACCAACAACCATGCCACGCTCAAAATTGCTTAACCCTTGTGCACTGTTCGATTTCTGTGTACACCCTTTATGGAGCGGGTCAAATTGACCCTAATTGGATTCAATACAATTCCTCAAAAATCACACTATGAAAAACAACAAAGATTCAGGTACAAACTGAAAACTTTTATTATCAACATCTGTCAAATAGTCCCCCCAAAATATATCTGAAGGTATGATTTAATGAAAATGTTTTTTAACCATTTTTAAAGATATTTTGTTTTGACAAAATTTGAAAATAAACAGTATGCTGACTTATTTTGCATATAATTTTTTTTTTCCTTTTTTTTTTTTTCTTAGAACATCATAACTGAACAATTAAATGTAGCTGTATAATGAAAATATTTATTTTCTTCAGTTGGCTTTTTTGTAAACTCATTTCATAAAGTCATTAAGTTACTTTTGACATGATGAGCACACAGCAAATGTGTGCTTTTGGCATATGAATTTCTTGCACTTCACACATATGGTGCTGGTTTTGCTGTCGCGATTGAATGGGCACACCTCACATCTCTTCAATTTTTTCCTATCATCTGTGTTCACTCCTTTATTTTCTGTGGTTCTGACTACAGATGCATGTTTCTGCCCTCCATGTTCAGAATCTCTTTGGGTAGCTCAGGTTTGTCATTTGTAATTTGCCATTAATTTTGAACACCATGATTTAGCTTTTCGAAGTGTGTTTGGTTAGGGTTAGAGCACTTTTAGATACAATTACACTTTAGAACTGGAGCTGATGCCTGACATACATGAAATATTTTTTATTTTTTATTTTGTGTCTGTACAGTTTCTTTTGAATGGCTGTCTATGAGGGTCAAACTGACCCACAAACATCACACATGTAATATTAATTTTGCGTGTATATGTAAAAAAACCCAGCATGTTGAAACTTTGCATGCATATCCATGATGATAAATGAGAAAAAGTCACAAAATATCAATAAAAGAAAAAAAGGTTTAATATTATTTCAGGTAGCTTGAAAAAATAAATGATTTTTACCATCTGTGGCTTACAAAATATTTTCTGCATTGAAATAAGTGTGGAAATCCAAATTTTTTAGCTTCGTAAAGTAGTAAAATAATAAAATAACAAAATATAACCAAGAAATGTTATTATTTTGGTTCAGTACAGTTTCCTTAGAGCGTTAAAATATGCGGGTCAAATTGACCCGCGAACATCACGAACGTAATAGTAATTTTGTTTGTATATGTCAAAAAACACCAGCATGTTGAAACTTTGCATGCATGTTCATGATGATAAATGAGAAAAAGTCACTAAATATCAAGAAAAAAAACATAGGTTAACCAGTATTTCCAACAACTAGAAAATCGAAACGGGTCAAATGGACCCACAACATAACACAAGGGTTAAATCACCTTCCTCTCCCATTCTGACATTCAGTTTGGAGTTCAGGAGATTGTCTTGACCAGGACCACACCCCTAAATGCATTGTCATGTGATTTGTATATATATATATATATATATATATATATATATATATATATATATATATATATATATATATATATATATATATTAGTGGTGGGCCGTTATCGGCGTTAACGTGCTGCGTTATCGTGAGACTCTTATCGGGCGATGAAAAAAAATATCGCCGTTAATCTATTCTCAAAGTTGGGTTGGGAGCTGGGTCTATACTAAGCAAGCTATGATAACTTTCACCTTGATATTTTATATAACCGACCTGCTGAGGCCAGCCTAAAAAGATGCTCAGGACAGTTGACGGGCCATTGCTGCTCATCGTCACGAAAGCTTATCTTTTTTTACGTGTTTTTAAGCTTTAGCGCTTGTCGATTTAAACATTAAAACATCCAAACACTAGACGCGGAAAAGCTGAACTTAAAGCTGGTTACTCGTGCGCTGTGTTCGGTGTGCACACAGAGAGAGAGCCACGTATCCTGGACAGCGACACTGAACGAACAAATACAAATCGAAGTTTGAACAAACAAAAAGATGTGAGAGAGCCCAATTCAGTGCTGCGGTGTTCTGGTGTTAAGGGCTCACACAGAGAAAGGTGTCTCAAAACAACATCGAATTTATTATTTTTGCTCTTGTGCCGATAAATACATACAAAATATGTCAAAATACCCACCTTGGAAATTATGCTCGAAAAAACTGTCAGTTATTTCTTAAGTGAAAGTAAACAGTTGAGGAAAAAAATGGGATGTGTATTATATTGGATGCATTGTCTCTTAAAGTGGCCGCGCCTAATTTAGCTACTAGCTGCTTTAATGGTAATCAAAGAAAATGAAAGAAAATAACTCACTGCTCTTGAAGGGGAAGTCGTGGCCTAATGGTTAGAGGGTTGGACTCCCAAATCGAAGGGTTGTGAGTTCTAGTCTCGGGCCGGATGGAATTGTGGGTGGGGGGAGTGCATGAACAGCTCTCTCTCCACCTTCAATACCATGACTTAGGTGCCCTTGAGCAAGGCATCGAACCCCCAACTGCTCCCTGGGCGCCGCCCGGTGTGTGTGTGTGTGTGTGTGTGTGTGTGTGTGTGTGTGTGTGTGTGTGTGTGTGTGTGTGTGTGTGTGTGTGTGTGTGTGTGTGTGTTCTGGTATTCATCACGTTGTGGGGACATGAGTCTGTTTACACAGTCACGTCATGGGGACCTCTTGCGTTGTGGGGACCAAAAGTCAGGTCCCCATAAGGGAAAGCCATATAAATGATTAGAGGAGCTGTTTTGAAGGTGATGGGCGGAGTTTCAGCGATGGCCCATAACACACGTTTATCCGTGAATGTGTGAGTGTGAAGGGAGTGCTCAGCTGCGCCCCCAAACATTTCTCAGCGGTACTGCGCGCGCTTCTTCACACACACGTTATCTATATATGGTAGGCTCCGCCCACTTCCTCGTCCTCATTAGGAACGATATCAGCAGCAATATGAAAATATGCGTATTAAGTGGACACTTCACACGGACAGACGATAAGAAGACTTTACAGGAGATACCGACTCGAGGAGATTGTTTGCAGGAGATTCTGAAGTTGTGCAGAGCAAAAAGTTAAATAAAAGGTAAGCACATTTAAAACCAATTAGGTTAATTAGATCTAAAGTCGCTAGCTAGCTAGTTAACAGTGGTGCTAATTAACTGTTGAGGCCTATGTATGGCCTGTGATATTTCTCTGTTTTTCAATTAGCGATCGCATAATCATACAATTTAAGAATCATTTTTGACTGAAAATCTTTATCAAATCTTCAGCCTGCCTGAATGCTAATGTAGCGATTCTTTGCATATTAAGTTGCTTTCTGTCTGTTTTGCTTTAGTTCTGGAAGGGGAATTATTACTTTTTTTATATTAAAGAAATGTTACATTTCTTGTTTGGTCACGGGCTAAAATCGCGTTCTGGAGGGGTTATTGCATTACAAAAATTAACTATGGTTTTACTAAAAAAAATAAAAAAAATAAAACTGTTTAGATGTTACTCCAAAAAAAAAAAAAGTTTTTAGTATAACAAAAACCTCTCTTTTTATGTCATATTATTAATATATAATTATAATTATATATTAATCATATAATTAACTGGGCTCGTGAGAGAAATGAAGCAAAATAAAAAAGGTATGTAACGTTAGCTTTAAATGAACAAATGATTAAGGTTAATCTTCGATGTAGTAATGACAGTAGTTAAGCTAAACCAGGGTTTGTATGGAGAGGTCGTCCATAAGAGTAGTCCAAATCAGCAGTTTTCAAGGCCTGGGATTATATAGGAACAGACTGTCATTTTGTGAGAGATTAGGGCCTAAATTAATGTAGTGAGTTGAGGCCCTAAACGCTAACATTGTCCTAGATTTATGTAACCTTCAGTTTTGATTTGTCACATTGATAAATGTAACATTGTAATGAACTGTTGCATTACGTAAGTACAATACAGTGTTGCATGACAATAAAGATGAAAATCTGCTTAATAAACACCTTAGTTTAATTCTGCATATCTCTCCATAATCGGTGTAATTTTTTTAAATACTTTTTTATACTTATTTTATATATATATATATTTCCAGATTGAAATGCCACCACGAATCAGCCCTCTTAAGGATGCCATGCATCATGTTGTCACGAAGTCTGACAAAACTAAATTAGAGGTGAACTACATCAATGCGGTGAAAGGTAAGGTGGTGTCTGGTATGACTGATTTATCACTTGATAATTACGAAATATGGAACCATAACCTTGTGAGTATGGAATAGAAAATCTATGTTAATTAGGAACCAGGTTGCAGAATATTTTAAATAAGCTACTATTAATGTGTTCTGTGTGCACAATTATCACCCTTTATCTCTGCAAGATTTATTAATTAATTTTTTTGGTGAAAATGTTTTTGCTGTCTCTGCAGGACGTGGATTATTTGCAAAAGGTTCCTTTTGCAAAGGAGATTTTATTGTGGAGTACAGGGGTGAGTTGATCAATTATGCAGAGCTGGAGAGGAGAAGAAAACTCTACCACCCATCCTGTGCTGTTTTTATGTTCGAGTTTAAGTGGAGAGGGAAAACATGGTGGTATGAAGTCACATTGCACCAAAGCTATATTCCTTTTGATAAAATAAGGCCACATTTACACTACAGGTCTTCATGACCAATTCTGATTTTGTGAATGTATCCTTTTTTTGACAACGTGCTTAGATTTTTTTTTTTAAGAGTGACACTTATCCAGTGTGTGCATTTTAAACGGCATTTGGTGACAATCTAGAAAAAAAACAGTTACAGTTTCAATTTCAATAGTACATTCATTGTCTTATGAAACTAGTTTGACCAGTTAACAGTTGGCTAAGGGGTAATTAGTCCTGAATTAGGCCTGAAACTGATCTGATAATATCTGAATCCATGCTCTTCATTTTCCTTCTTAAACGCTGGTGACTCTTATCTGATCTGTGCCACATGGGATGAAGAAAACTGGAATTGGGTCAATTGAACCATGCAGTGTAAATGCAGCCTAAGACACTGATTTGTGTTGATGCATTATAACACTTGTATTCATCCTTTTCCCTTTTTTTTCTCTCAAATTTAAGCATTGATGCATCTAGGGAAGATGGATCGTTTGGGCGGTTAGTTAACGATGACCACCAACATCCAAATTGTAAGATGAAGAAAATCGATGTGAATGGAAAGGCACACCTGTGTTTATTTGCGCTGAAAGACATTAAAGAAGGAGAAGAAATCACATATGATTATGGGGGAGACGACTGCCCATGGAGAACCCAAGTAAGTTGCAGAAATAACTAATTTTTGGTTGTTGAAGAAATTAGAATTTGAATCTATTAGAAATATGAAAATAATTTGTAACCATTATGACTTGAGGGTCGGTGTTTTTTAAACTAGTTCCCTCAACAGTTTATCAACATGTGTCCAGTAGGTTAGAGGTAGTGGAATATTTGGGGCCAGTTTTGTCCTTCACAAGTAACTTTTTCTTGGTTAATTGGTGCTTTTAAAATTTTCACTCACGACGTCCCCACAACACACTTTTGGTCGCTCAGTGTTGGGAGTTGAGATGTTGTGTGAGATTAGATGAATCTGGTCCCCATGAGGAACAATAAACGTTGTGTGTGAAAGGTCCCCATGAGGCCCGTTTTATTCAATATGTGTGTGTGTGAGCGCAGACAGAGGATGTTGGACAGGGATAAATGTTTAAAATGATGCTGATTGTCTCATTGGTCATTCAGTGTCTGCATCAGATTAGCCTCTTGTGTTTCCATGTTGTGAAATCTTCTCATTATTGGTGTTGTCTCTTGCAGGAGAGTAGCATTGCTGCTAATAGCAGAGCAGCAGGTGACTCTGATGCTTCTCTCCAGTCACAGACTCCAATGGATGATGCTTCTCTCCAGTCACAGACTCCAGTGGATGATGCTTCTCTCCAGTCACAGACTCCAGTGGATGATGCTTCTCTCCAGTCACAGACTCCAGTGGATGATGCTTCTCTCCAGTCACAGACTCCAGTGGATGATGCTTCTCTCCAGTCACAGACTCCAATGGATGATGCTTTTGGTCAAACCAGGTCTCCTCAACAGGTACGGTCACATTTATCAATGGAAAGTTATGTCTACTGTCAGTTTTTTCCATGTTTTTGGTGCATATTTTGATGCGTATCAGCCGTAAACTAGTTCCCTCAACAGTTTATCAACATGTGTCCAGTAGGTTAGAGGTAGTGGAATATTTGGGGCCAGTTTTGTCCTTCACAAGTAACTTTTTCTTGGTTAATTGGTGCTTTTAAAATTTTCACTCACGACGTCCCCACAACACACTTTTGGTCGCTCAGTGTTGGGAGTTGAGATGTTGTGTGAGATTAGATGAATCTGGTCCCCATGAGGAACAATAAACGTTGTGTGTGAAAGGTCCCCATGAGGCCCGTTTTATTCAATATGTGTGTGTGTGAGCGCAGACAGAGGATGTTGGACAGGGATAAATGTTTAAAATGATGCTGATTGTCTCATTGGTCATTCAGTGTCTGCATCAGATTAGCCTCTTGTGTTTCCATGTTGTGAAATCTTCTCATTATTGGTGTTGTCTCTTGCAGGAGAGTAGCATTGCTGCTAATAGCAGAGCAGCAGGTGACTCTGATGCTTCTCTCCAGTCACAGACTCCAATGGATGATGCTTCTCTCCAGTCACAGACTCCAGTGGATGATGCTTCTCTCCAGTCACAGACTCCAGTGGATGATGCTTCTCTCCAGTCACAGACTCCAGTGGATGATGCTTCTCTCCAGTCACAGACTCCAGTGGATGATGCTTCTCTCCAGTCACAGACTCCAGTGGATGATGCTTCTCTCCAGTCACAGACTCCAGTGGATGATGCTTCTCTCCAGTCACAGACTCCAGTGGATGATGCTTCTCTCCAGTCACAGACTCCAGTGGATGATGCTTCTCTCCAGTCACAGACTCCAATGGATGATGCTTCTCTCCAGTCACAGACTCCAATGGATGATGCTTCTCTCCAGTCACAGACTCCAATGGATGATGCTTCTCTCCAGTCACAGACTCCAATGGATGATGCTTCTCTCCAGTCACAGACTCCAATGGATGATGCTTCTCTCCAGTCACAGACTCCAATGGATGATGCTTCTCTCCAGTCACAGACTCCAGTGGATGATGCTTCTCTCCAGTCACAGACTCCAATGGATGATGCTTTTGGTCAAACCAGGTCTCCTCAACAGGTACGGTCACATTTATCAATGGAAAGTTATGTCTACTGTCAGTTTTTTCCATGTTTTTGGTGCATATTTTGATGCGTATCTGCCGTAAACTAGTTCCCTCAACAGTTTATCAACATGTGTCCAGTAGGTTAGAGGTAGTGGAATATTTGGGGCCAGTTTTGTCCTTCACAAGTAACTTTTTCTTGGTTAATTGGTGCTTTAAAATTTTCACTCACGACGTCCCCACAACACACTTTTGGTCGCTCAGTGTTGGGAGTTGAGATGTTGTGTGAGATTAGATGAATCTGGTCCCCATGAGGAACAATAAACGTTGTGTGTGAAAGGTCCCCATGAGGCCCGTTTTATTCAATATGTGTGTGTGTGAGCGCAGACAGAGGATGTTGGACAGGGATAAATGTTTAAAATGATGCTGATTGTCTCATTGGTCATTCAGTGTCTGCATCAGATTAGCCTCTTGTGTTTCCATGTTGTGAAATCTTCTCATTATTGGTGTTGTCTCTTGCAGGAGAGTAGCATTGCTGCTAATAGCAGAGCAGCAGGTGACTCTGATGCTTCTCTCCAGTCACAG
Organism: Carassius auratus; assembly: GCF_003368295.1. NCBI lineage: Eukaryota > Metazoa > Chordata > Actinopteri > Cypriniformes > Cyprinidae > Carassius > Carassius auratus. The sequence goes on from NC_039243.1 coordinate 18,536,468, forward strand.
ACTCCAATGGATGATGCTTTTGGTCAAACCAGGTCTCCTCAACAGGTACGGTCACATTTATCAATGGAAAGTTATGTCTACTGTCAGATTTTTCCATGTTTTTGGTGCATATTTTGATGCGTATCTGCCGTAAACTAGTTCCCTCAACAGTTTATCAACATGTGTCCAGTAGGTTAGAGGTAGTGGAATATTTGGGGCCAGTTTTGTCCTTCACAAGTAACTTTTTCTTGGTTAATTGGTGCTTTAAAATTTTCACTCACGACGTCCCCACAACACACTTTTGGTCGCTCAGTGTTGGGAGTTGAGATGTTGTGTGAGATTAGATGAATCTGGTCCCCATGAGGAACAATAAACGTTGTGTGTGAAAGGTCCCCATGAGGCCCGTTTTATTCAATATGTGTGTGTGTGAGCGCAGACAGAGGATGTTGGACAGGGATAAATGTTTAAAATGATGCTGATTGTCTCATTGGTCATTCAGTGTCTGCATCAGATTAGCCTCTTGTGTTTCCATGTTGTGAAATCTTCTCATTATTGGTGTTGTCTCTTGCAGGAGAGTAGCATTGCTGCTAATAGCAGAGCAGCAGGTGACTCTGATGCTTCTCTCCAGTCACAGACTCCAATGGATGATGCTTCTCTCCAGTCACAGACTCCAGTGGATGATGCTTCTCTCCAGTCACAGACTCCAGTGGATGATGCTTCTCTCCAGTCACAGACTCCAGTGGATGATGCTTCTCTCCAGTCACAGACTCCAATGGATGATGCTTCTCTCCAGTCACAGACTCCAATGGATGATGCTTTTGGTCAAACCAGGTCTCCTCAACAGGTACGGTCACATTTATCAATGGAAAGTTATGTCTACTGTCAGTTTTTTCCATGTTTTTGGTGCATATTTTGATGCGTATCTGCCGTAAACTAGTTCCCTCAACAGTTTATCAACATGTGTCCAGTAGGTTAGAGGTAGTGGAATATTTGGGGCCAGTTTTGTCCTTCACAAGTAACTTTTTCTTGGTTAATTGGTGCTTTAAAATTTTCACTCACGACGTCCCCACAACACACTTTTGGTCGCTCAGTGTTGGGAGTTGAGATGTTGTGTGAGATTAGATGAATCTGGTCCCCATGAGGAACAATAAACGTTGTGTGTGAAAGGTCCCCATGAGGCCCGTTTTATTCAATATGTGTGTGTGTGAGCGCAGACAGAGGATGTTGGACAGGGATAAATGTTTAAAATGATGCTGATTGTCTCATTGGTCATTCAGTGTCTGCATCAGATTAGCCTCTTGTGTTTCCATGTTGTGAAATCTTCTCATTATTGGTGTTGTCTCTTGCAGGAGAGTAGCATTGCTGCTAATAGCAGAGCAGCAGGTGACTCTGATGCTTCTCTCCAGTCACAGACTCCAATGGATGATGCTTCTCTCCAGTCACAGACTCCAGTGGATGATGCTTCTCTCCAGTCACAGACTCCAGTGGATGATGCTTCTCTCCAGTCACAGACTCCAGTGGATGATGCTTCTCTCCAGTCACAGACTCCAGTGGATGATGCTTCTCTCCAGTCACAGACTCCAGTGGATGATGCTTCTCTCCAGTCACAGACTCCAGTGGATGATGCTTCTCTCCAGTCACAGACTCCAATGGATGATGCTTTTGGTCAAACCAGGTCTCCTCAACAGGTACGGTCACATTTATCAATGGAAAGTTATGTCTACTGTCAGTTTTTTCCATGTTTTTGGTGCATATTTTGATGCGTATCTGCCGTAAACTAGTTCCCTCAACAGTTTATCAACATGTGTCCAGTAGGTTAGAGGTAGTGGAATATTTGGGGCCAGTTTTGTCCTTCACAAGTAACTTTTTCTTGGTTAATTGGTGCTTTAAAATTTTCACTCACGACGTCCCCACAACACACTTTTGGTCGCTCAGTGTTGGGAGTTGAGATGTTGTGTGAGATTAGATGAATCTGGTCCCCATGAGGAACAATAAACGTTGTGTGTGAAAGGTCCCCATGAGGCCCGTTTTATTCAATATGTGTGTGTGTGAGCGCAGACAGAGGATGTTGGACAGGGATATTTTTCACTCTTGATCTGGTCAACTTTTTTATTTTCATATTTCAAATGCAATAGAAATGTCAAATATTGTTTATACTTTGTTTACAGATTGCAACCCAGAACCACAGTGAAAATGAGATTTTTGTGCCAAAACTGAGACGGACTAAAAGTGTCATAGTAAGTTTAAGTCACAACAAGAGACGTGATGTCTTTTTTTTTTTTCTCATTCCTAAGATCATTCTCCTCATCAGTAATTTATGTAATATTAATATATTCTCATGTGATATTGACTGCAAAGTATCAGAGAATTATTCAATTTTATTTTACTTTAAGATCAAAATGATCAGTTTTTTTTTTTTTGTCAGAACAACTGTTCATAACTTTTGCACTGAGAACTTTATTATAACACTTGCAAAATTGAGAAAAAAAAAAACCTCAACAGATTAACAGAGACACATTAAATTGGCTACTATTGTCAAAATCAAATGATCAATTAATTGCAGCAGTTCTACCCATTTCTTTCTTTATTTTATTTTTAGATGAAAGATACAAATCTTGAAGATTCTGATGAGCTCTTTGATTCTACACCAGAGAGTTCCGATGATTATGTTCCAGATACCACTTCTGAAAGTGACAGTGATGTTAGCCTTACACTAAACCAGGCAAAACGTCGGCTTCTTGATGAACTGGATATTGATCAGTCTGGCTCAGTGAGTTGCCCTGATTGTGACACCACAACGTCAGACAAAATGCACAATGTTGCGTCTGAAGCATCTGGAACAGGAGAAGAACCCAGTTCAAGTCAGAACACAACAGACGGAATAGTTGTTAGTGCATACCAAAAAAGAGATGGTGCTAGAGTGTACAACAAGAGACATTACTGCTTGTACTGCAGTAAACCCTATGCTAAGATGGCAAGGCATCTAGAAAGTTCACATGAAAATAAGTCTGATGTGGCTAGAGCTCTAAGCTTTCCAAAGGGTTCAAAGGAGAGGAAAAACCAGCTTGATTATATTCGCAACAGAGGAAACTATGCTCACAATGCAGCTGTTATGGAGTCAGGAAAGGGGGAACTAGTGCCATTTAAACGACCACGTAAAGAAGTGCAGGGAGAAGATTTCATGCATTGTGCATACTGTCAAGGACTTTTTACAAGAAAGGTCCTGTGGAGACACATGCGTACTTGTAGACTTCAACCACAATCAGACCCTCCCAAACCAGGAAAAAACCGTGTTCAGTCCATGTGTACCTACACAGGGCCTGTGCCTTCAAACATGACCAAACAACTGTGGGGAGTAATCAGTGCCATGAATCCTGACCCAATCACAGATATAATAAAAAATGACAGAGTAATTACTGATATTGGGCAGCACTTGTTGAACAAAGGTGGGCTATCAGATAAGAATAAACAATGTGTGCGGGAGAAGATGCGAGAACTGGGAAGATTGATTCACAATGCCAGGAAAGTCACCTCCTTAAAAACACTGGAAGATTGTGTAAATCCAAAGAAGTACATGGAGACCGTCAAAGCTGTTAAGTATACATGTGGGTATGACAGTGAAACCGACAAATTCTTGATTCCATCTCTTGCTAACAAGCTTGGGAATTCCCTGGTTAAAGTATGCAAACTCTTGAAAGCTCAGGGCTTAATCTCCAATGACAAACAGCTTGTGAAGAATGCCAGTGAGTTTCAAGAAGTCCATGCGAATAAGTGGAACGAGATGATTTCTGCTACAGCATTGAGGAATATCAGGGAAGCAAAGTGGAATGTGCCTACGCTCATGCCCTTTACTGAAGACGTACAAAAACTGCATACTTTTCTCAGTCAAGTGCAAGATGAGTGGTTCAACCTGCTCTCTGAAAGTCCATCTACTAAAGCCTGGATGGAGCTGGCCAAGGTGTGTCTAGCTCAGATGATTCTCTTTAATCGGCGGAGAGAAGGAGAGGTGGCGAGCATGCCTTTGTCTGTGTTTTTATCAAGAGACACTTCTGATCCACATGAGGATGTGGACTGGGCTCTCTCCGAAGTGGAGAAGAAACTCTGCAGACACTTCACAAGGGTTATCACCAGGGGAAAGCGTGGTCGGCCAGTTCCAGTCCTTCTGACTCCAAAAATGCTGTGTTCCTTAGAACTCCTTGTTAAGCAGAGAGAGGCGTGTGGGGTTTTAAAAGACAATGCCTATATGTTTGCTAGACCAGAAGCCATGACACATTTCCGAGGGTCAGACTGCCTCCGTGGCTTTGCAAAGGCTTGTGGTGCAAAGTGTCCCAAGGCACTGACATCTACCAGGCTGCGTAAGCATGCCGCGACCCTTTCAACAGTGCTGAACATGACCGACACCGAGATGGACCAGCTGGCAAACTTTCTCGGGCACGACATCAGAATCCATCGTGAGTTCTATCGACTCCCTGAGAAGACCCTGCAACTAGCCAAGATCAGCAAAGTTTTAATGGCTCTTGAGCAAGGAAGATTAGCTGAGTTCCATGGCAAGAACTTGGATGAAATTGGGATAGATCCTGATGGTTTGTTAATTTAATAGATTTTTTTTTTAACCATCTATTCCTATACCAAGTTTGCAAACCATTATATACCACTGTAAAGCTGTATTTTGTACTTCCACAGAAAAAGTAGTTGACTGTGATGAGGAAGAACAAGTTAATGACTGTGATGAGGAAGACAGGAGCATACAAGAGGGACACTGTTCATCTACTGTTGACGGTTTGTATTACTGTCAAAATACACAATTACATTTTGTAGTTATTGATCGTTATCAGTCAAGTGACTTGTGAAGACCTGATGGGCAAACACATTGTTCCAGCGCAGAAGATGATTCAGTACACTAAACAAGTATTTATTTTTTGTCAAAACTACTGTCAAATGCCTCCAAGCTATTCTTCAACATTATCATTTTATTACATATGATTAAGTATGAATATAAATTTATCTATTTTATTATCAACATGTTTTATTGTAAACTTTTTGTTTTTGAGGAACTTAATACTATAAAATTAAGGGTTCATAAGAGAAAGTTATATTTATTATGTAAAGCTAGCTGATCCACTCTCTTCTGTTGGGTGGGTCGAGGCACAAAACGAATTGTGACATGATTCCTTTTTGACTAAAATAAAACGAAGTACTCTGTTTAAAGAGTTTGAGCATATTTTTTCTAAAATGTTTCTTGAAAAGACATGATATAGATTGTAGTTCAGCTATACTTGCAATGATTAAAACAACTGCACACTTTAGCGTTAATTTCACTTACGGTATCTACTGTATAATCATGATTAAAATCATGAGTTGGACAGTAGCACCCATCACTTGTGCATTGTCAGAATTTTATAGCACATTTACTACTATTAATTTTTTTTATATATATTACTTATCTTTCTGAAAATGTTGAACTTTGATTATTTCCCATCAAAGCTTCAGCCGAGGTGGCACTTCCTGCTACCGAGAGGAATATGTCACACAAGAGAGGCAAACCATCATCAGAAGTGCCGATGTCTTCAGGAGCCAGTGCTATGAGACCACCTTGCAAAGGTGAACTCTTTACACATTTCTCTTTGGTACGTCTGTTGTTTTCTGTAGGATTAAATTCAACTAGAATTGGCTAAACGTTGCAGTAGCAGCCACATGGTAAAAAAGAATGCTCAGTTTAATCACTAAGCTTATATCTGTTTGTCATTTTATCCCTGAGAAATTCTAAATTCATGCCTCTGTCATTTAAAAGCCACCAGTTACCCTACCCTGAAAAAAAACAAGAGGTAAATTTACTTAATTTTTATTTGGCAAGTTTTTGCACAATCGTTTTTCAAGTAAATTTAACATATTTGGAAATTAAGTAAATCTACTTAAGTAAAAAAAAAAAATGCATTGCATATTGTCTCTAGAGAGGGTCATAGATCCTTCTGAAATTCATAAATGCACCGTATCTGGCAAGAATATCAATCTCTCTCTCTCTTTCGACAATTCAAAAAATGACTACAGACACCGGGTTATATCTTATGTATTTAGTCACAAATTTCTGACCTAATTCTAGTTAAAGTACCCCTTTTATGCTTACTCAGGTATGACCTTTTTATGTAGTGTGTAATATAAAAGATCAAATGTAAAAAGGTCAAAGTTCAGGACAAATTAAATTAGTCTCCCAAAAGGAAGAAACGAGTCCTGCGTAATTCCAGACTTGCTTCCTGCATGAACCTACACAGGTTTGTAACAAAAGCCCAGCCTCTGGTTTTCATTGGCTGTGTGCGAATGTGTAATTTGACCTACTCTCAAAGAACGGTAGAACCGACAACAGACTGGGACATCTGACCAATCAGAACAGAGTCGAGCTTCGATAAAGGAGGGTTTAGAGAGAGATCGAATCCTTGAATGAATTCAGAATTCAGAACTTCAGATTGGAATTCCAGCATACACTCTTAATCATTTCTTATTTTCTGATCACTTTAAGGTAAAAGTAGCCAGAAGAAAGCTCCCTGGCAGCAGGCAGAGGTGCAGGCGGTGGAAAGGCACCTGAAGTCATTCATCATATCTGGCACTGTACCAGCAAAGAGTGACTGTGAGAAATGCTTGAAAGCTGAACCACAAGCTCTGAGGAACCGCGATTGGAAGACAGTAAAATTTTATGTTTATAATCGCATTACAGCTTTCAAAAAGAAATTGCAGTGCAGATAATACTGTAAAGATGCAACTATCTGGCATGGCAAGTTTTGTTAAAGTTAAAGCCACAGCAGCACTTAAAGAAATAGAATAACTTAAACCGTTAAACCAGTGCAAGGCCACACGCTGAAAGCATTGGTCTAACAAAAGTTGAAATCCATGTTTGTGAAAGGAAGCATGGTGAGAGTTTATATTTTTTTTTTTTTTTACATTTAGTATAACAGGACTTTTGAGGTTTTGTTTTGAGGTTTGACTTAGAGTTATGTGAAATTTAACTAAATAAAAGTTGAATTCAGTCATTTTAATCTGAATTATTGTCTTGAAGTTCAAGTAGTAGTAGGTTTATTGTATTGATAAGTATCCAGTGAGTAGTAGCTGATGTGGGGTGGTTGGCTGGGGCTAAACACTACTTTAAAATAATATAAAGAAAGAATAGTTCGAAGTGGAAAAGTTTAAATGTTTGACTTGTGGGTATGATATGAGTTGGAACATATACAGGCAATCATTCACTATGCTAAATCCTTTGTATTCACATGTGCAAAATGCAACTTAGAGTCGTCCTAACTGAAGATAACTTGCACTGAAGGATTTGTAAAACATGTCAGTGCCATTGTTTTGTCTCAAAATGCAAACCAGTAATGTTTTTTTCTAAGGCATTTTAATAGAAGCTGTTTCTATACCCAGAGGTGGGTAGTAACGAGTTACATTTACTTCGTTACATTTACTTGAGCAATTTTTGGGGGTAACTAATACTTTTCGGAGTATATTTAAAGACTTTATACTCTTGCTTGAGTAAATTTTTTTGGGAAAAATCTGTGCTTTTACTTCGTTACTGTGGGTTACGCTCCTCTCGTTACTTTATCTTAATGCAATAAATGTTGTAAATGCTTCAGTTTATTCCAAACGCGCCGTCTACTTTTCTCTGGGAAATGAGCGATGGCCATTCGCGAATGATTCATTCTTTTGAGTCAATTCTGTTCAAAGGCTTGCTCAAACCAGTTGGCAAACGAGTGAATTGGTTCATGAATCAGTTTGAATGAGTCGTTCAGTTCCCTGCCGCACGCGCTGAGCGTCTGAAGCGGTTCACTCAGAGAGTTGTAACGTTTAAGATCATCAGCAGCGCTGAAAACGGGGCTATGGAACTTCACTGAATTGAAAGCAAATCTGCAAAAGCCATTATTTGCTTGCGATGGAGATCCTTATTAGATGAACACCGCGTTTGCTGTCTACTGTTTAAATGGTAATAACTTGGGCTACATTCGATTACAGTACAAGATACCACTGTGACATTAGTTTGTTGTTGTACGTGTGTGGCTTATAACAGAGGGGAGTCAAGCTGAATGCAGCTTCCAAAACACAAAAAATAGCTGATTAAGATTTTATTAATTGTAATACAATCACACCGGTGCGAGTACGTTCAGCAAGTCATATCATCAGCTGCTAAATTCAGATCTGTGATCGCTTGCTGGCGCTGAGCCAGAGACAGACGCGTTTTTACAGCGCTGCGCATTAACCAATAACACACGATTCTGTTGAGCTTATGAATGCAATGGCCAATCAGAGGTGTTCAGATGAGTCATCGCTGAAATGTCGGTGCTTCCTTCACACGCTCACTGATTGTAGACCGCTTTCTGGTGAATTCTCTCGTCAGAAACAACAAAGTGCAGATGTGTGTACGAATCTATAATTAAGATATTGATTTCACAGTGTAATCAGTTTCAGTGATTTTAATGGGAGTTTCTGAGAGTGATTGAAATCTAGACTGTCAGTGAAAATGATCTTTAATAATGTAAATGTTATTTGCTTTTTTTCTGAACAGTGAAAGATTAGTAGCAATATTTATATCACATTAACTTTTAATGTTAAATTCACATTTAATATAAAGTCAGGCGTATTAAAAATATGTTATGCCATGACACGTATATCTGTTACTTAAGTGAACAGACAGGGTTTTATAATAAATTACATAAATTGGAGTAAAGGCTGATGAAATATAAACATTTATACACAGACACACATACATTACATTTTATCTATATATCTTAATAAAAATAGGCTCAGTATATATGACCCAAAGTAACTAGTAACTAACCACTTGAGTAGATTTTTTTATCCGATACTTTTACTCAAGTAACTATTCAAGACTAGTACTTTGACTTTTACTTGAGTACAGTTTTTGGGTACTCTACCCACCTCTGTCTATACCCTAATTTAAGTAAGGCCTATTCCTGGTAATCTGTCTGTGAAACTGGGCTTTTGTGCGAGAATGAAGCTTTGCATCACTAGAACCGTTTGCAGGACTCACTACAGTATAGATCCACATAAAATAAAGTGAAATTTCAAAATTTTAACTTTTGTACTACTAATAAACATTTAAATTTTACTTTGTGGATTAAACCCATTTTAAGAGCAAAATATCAAATGCAGTAAAATGCCTTTTATTTGTCATTTGTAATATTTGTTGTTGCAAGGTCCCCTCAAATCATGGGAATGTGCGTATTAGTGTGTGCGCAAGGTCCCCTCAAATCATGGGAATGTGCGTATTAGTGTGTGCGCAAGGTCCCCTCAAATCATGGGAATGTGCGTATTAGTGTGTGCGCAAGGTCCCCTCAAATCATGGGAATGTGTGTGCATTATGCAAATGATATGCATAAAATATGCTAATTTGGTCCCTGTAAGTCATGTTCACCCGATATTTCAGAAGTCCCCATTAAGCATGGTCAATACATTACTTCATTAATTCAGTTGTCTGAAGTCGTGTATAGGCTAAGAGAGCTATGGTTAGTGTCCCTAATTTTTTTCAAACCTCAAAACCCTTTAGAAAGGGTGGTCCCCACATGTGATGATTAAAAAGTTGGTCCCCATCAAACATGGAAACCAGTATGTGTGTGTGTGTGTGTGTGTGTGTGTGTGTGTGTGTGTGTGTGTGTGTGTGTGTGTGTGTGTGTGTGTTCTGGTATTCATCACGTTGTGGGGACATGAGTCTGTTTACACAGTCACGTCATGGGGACCTCTTGCGTTGTGGGGACCAAAAGTCAGGTCCCCATAAGGGAAAGCCATATAAATGATTAGAGGAGCTGTTTTGAAGGTGCTGGGCGGAGTTTCAGCGATGGCCCATAACACACGTTTATCCGTGAATGTGTGAGTGTGAAGGGAGTACTCAGCTGCGCCCCCAAACATTTCTCAGCGGTACTGCGCGCGCTTCTTCACACACACGTTCTCTATATATGGTAGGCCCCGCCCACTTCCTCGTCCTCATTAGGAACGATATCAGCAGCAATATGAAAATATGCGTATTAAGTGGACACTTCACACGGACAGACGATAAGAAGACTTTACAGGAGATACCGACTCGAGGAGATTGTTTGCAGGAGATTCTGAAGTTGTGCAGAGCAAAAAGTTAAATAAAAGGTAAGCACATTTTAAACCAATTAGGTTAATTAGATCTAAAGTCGCTAGCTAGCTAGTTAACAGTGGTGCTAATTAACTGTTGAGGCCTACGTATGGCCTGTGATATTTCTCTGTTTTTCAATTAGCGATCGCATAATCATACAATTTAAGAATCATTTTTGACTGAAAATCTTTATCAAATCTTCAGCCTGCCTGATTGCTAATGTAGCGATTCTTTGCATATTAAGTTGCTTTCTGTCTATTTTGCTTTAGTTCTGGAGGGGGAATTATTACATTTTTTTATTAAAGAAATGTTACATTTCTTGTTTGGTCACGGGCTTAAATCGCGTTCTGGAGGGGTTATTGCATTACAAAAATTAACCATGGTTTAAAAAAAAAAAAAAAAAAAACCTGTTTAGATTGTATCTGTGTGGTTATAGATCTTCGATGTAGTAATGACAGTAGTTAAACTAAACCAGGGTTTGTATGGAGAGGTCGTCCATAAGAGTAGTCCAAATCAACAGTTCTCAAGGCCTGGGATTATATAGGAACAGATTGTCATTTTGTGAGAGATTACGGCCTAAATTAATGTAGTGAGTTGAGGCCCTAAACGCTAACGTTGTGCTAGATTTATGTAACCTTCAGTTTTGATTTGTCACATTGATAAATGTAACATTGTAATGAACTGTTGCATTACTTAAGTACAATACATTGTAGCATGACAATAAAGATCAAATCTGCTTAATAAACACCTTAGTTTAATTCTGTATATCTCTCCATAATCAAAGTGTAATTATTTTATAGTTTTTTATACTTATTTTATATATATCTATTTTTCCAGATTGAAATGCCACCACGAATCAGCCCTCTTAAGGATGCCATGCATCATGTCGTCACGAAGTCTGACAAAACTAAATTAGAAGTGAAGTACATCAATGCGGTGAAAGGTAAGGTGGTGTCTGGTATGACTGATTTATCACTTAATAATTACGAAATATGGAACCATAACCTTGTGAGTATGGAATAGAAAAACTCTGTTAATTAGGAACCAGGTTGCAGAATATTTTAAATAAGCTATTAATGTGTTCTGTGTGCACAATTATCATCCTTTATCTGCAAGATTTATTTATTTTTTTTGATAAATGTTTTTGCTGTATCTGCAGGACGTGGATTATTTGCAAAAGGTTCCTTTAGCAAAGGAGATTTTATTGTGGAGTACAGGGGTGAGTTGATCAATTATGCAGAGCTGGAGAGGAGAAGAAAACTCTACCACCCATCCTGTGCTGTTTTTATGTTCGAGTTTAAGTGGAGAGGGAAAACATGGTGGTAAGAAGTCACATTGCACCAAAGCTATATTCCTTGTGCTATAGCATAGTAAATAAGGCCGCATTTACACTGCAGCTCTTCATGACCAATTCTGATTTTGTGAATGTATCCTTTTTTTGACAACGTGCTTAGATTTTTTTTTTAAGAGTGACACTTATCCAGTGTGTGCATTTTAAACGGCATTTGGTGACTATCTAAAAAAAAACAGTTACAGTATGACATCAGGAATCAAATTCAATAGTACATTGTCTTATGAAACTAGTTTGACCAGTTAACAGTTAGCTAAGGGGTAATTAGTCCTGAATTAGGCCTGAAACTGATCTGATAATATCTGAATCCATGCTCTTCACTTTTCTTCTTAAACGCTCGTGACTCTTATCTGATCTGTGCCACATGGGATGAAGAGAACTGGAATTGGGTCAATTGAACCATGCAGTGTAAATGCAGCCTAAGACACTGATTTGTGTTGATGTATTATAACACTTGTATTTATCCTTTTTCCCTTTTTTTCTCTCAAATTTAAGCATTGATGCATCTAGGGAAGATGGATCATTTGGGCGGTTAGTTAACGATGACCACCAACATCCAAATTGTAAGATGAAGAAAATCGATGTGAATGGAAAGGCACACCTGTGTTTATTTGCGCTGAAAGACATTAAAGAAGGAGAAGAAATCACATATGATTATGGGGGAGACGACTGCCCATGGAGAACCCAAGTAAGTTGCAGAAATAACTAACTTTTGGTTGTTGAAGAAATTAGAATTTGAATCTATTAGAAATATGAAAATAATTTGTAACCATTATGACTTGAGGGTCGGTGTTTTTTATTTTATTTTTTATGTACATTGAATAATGGGGTCTTATGTTCTTAGACCAATTTAGGGGTTAAATGTGGGCACTCTGATGCTTCTCTCCAGTCACAGACTCCAATGGATGATGCTTCTCTCCAGTCACAGACTCTGATGGATGATGCTTTTGGTCAAACCAGGTCTCCTCAACAGGTACGGTCACATTTATCAATGGAAAGTTATGTCTACTGTCAGTTTTTTCCATGTTTTTTGTGTTTTTGGAGCATATTTTGATGCGTATCTGCTGTAAACTAGTTCCCTCAACAGTTTATCAACATGTGTCCAGTAGGTTAGAGGTAGTGGAATATTTGGGGCCAGTTTTATCCTTCACAAGTAACTTTTTCTTGGTTAATTGGTGCTTTAAAATTTTCACTCACGACGTCCCCACAACACACTTTCGGTCGCTCAGTGTTGGGAGTTGAGATGTTGTGTGAGATTAGATGAATCTGGTCCCCATGAGGAACAATAACGTTGTGTGTGAAAGGTCCCCATGAGGCCCTGTTTTATTCAAGATGTGTGTGTGAGCGCAGACAGAGGATGTTGGACAGGGATAAATGTTTAAAATGAGGCTGATTGTCTCATTGGTCATTCAGTGTCTGCATCAGATTAGTCTCTTGTGTTTCCATGTTGTGAAATCTTCTCATTATTGGTGTTGTCTCTTGCAGGAGAGCAGCATTGCTGCTAATAGCAGAGCAGCAGGTGACTCTGATGCTTCTCTCCAGTCACAGACTCCAATGGATGATGCTTCTCTCCAGTCACAGACTCTGATGGATGATGCTTTTGGTCAAACCAGGTCGCCTCAACAGGTACGGTCACATTTATCAATGGAAAGTTATGTCTACTGTCAGTTTTTTCCATGTTTTTTGTGTTTTTGGAGCATATTTTGATGCGTATCTGCTGTAAACTAGTTCCCTCAACAGTTTATCAACATGTGTCCAGTAGGTTAGAGGTAGTGGAATATTTGGGGCCAGTTTTATCCTTCACAAGTAACTTTTTCTTGGTTAATTGGTGCTTTAAAATTTTCACTCACGACGTCCCCACAACACACTTTCGGTCGCTCAGTGTTGGGAGTTGAGATGTTGTGTGAGATTAGATGAATCTGGTCCCCATGAGGAACAATAACGTTGTGTGTGAAAGGTCCCCATGAGGCCCTGTTTTATTCAAGATGTGTGTGTGAGCGCAGACAGAGGATGTTGGACAGGGATAAATGTTTAAAATGAGGCTGATTGTCTCATTGGTCATTCAGTGTCTGCATCAGATTAGTCTCTTGTGTTTCCATGTTGTGAAATCTTCTCATTATTGGTGTTGTCTCTTGCAGGAGAGCAGCATTGCTGCTAATAGCAGAGCAGCAGGTGACTCTGATGCTTCTCTCCAGTCACAGACTCCAATGGATGATGCTTCTCTCCAGTCACAGACTCTGATGGATGATGCTTTTGGTCAAACCAGGTCTCCTCAACAGGTACGGTCACATTTATCAATGGAAAGTTATGTCTACTGTCAGTTTTTTTCCATGTTCTTTGTGTTTTTGGAGCATATTTTGATGCGTATCTGCTGTAAACTAGTTCCCTCAACAGTTTATCAACATGTGTCCAGTAGGTTAGAGATAGTGGAATATTTGGGGCCAGTTTTGTCCTTCACAAGTAATTTTTACTTGGTTAATTGGTGCTTTAAAATGTACACTCACGACGTCCCCACAACACACTTTCGGTCGCTCAGTGTTGGGAGTTGAGATGTTGGTTACTAGTCTCTTGTGTTTCCATGTTGTGAAATCTTCTCATTATTGGTGTTGTCTCTTGCAGGAGAGCAGCATTGCTGCTAATAGCAGAGCAGCAGGTGACTCTGATGCTTCTCTCCAGTCACAGACTCCAATGGATGATGCTTCTCTCCAGTCACAGACTCTGATGGATGATGCTTTTGGTCAAACCAGGTCGCCTCAACAGGTACGGTCACATTTATCAATGGAAAGTTATGTCTACTGTCAGTTTTTTCCATGTTTTTTTGTGTTTTTGGAGCATATTTTGATGCGTATCTGCTGTAAACTAGTTCCCTCAACAGTTTATCAACATGTGTCCAGTAGGTTAGAGGTAGTGGAATATTTGGGGCCAGTTTTATCCTTCACAAGTAACTTTTTCTTGGTTAATTGGTGCTTTAAAAATTTCACTCACGACGTCCCCACAACACACTCTCGGTCGCTCAGTGTTGGGAGTTGAGATGTTGTGTGAGATTAGATGAATCTGGTCCCCATGAGGAACAATAACGTTGTGTGTGAAAGGTCCCCATGAGGCCCGTTTTATTCAAGATGTGTGTGTGAGCGCAGACAGAGGATGTTGGACAGGGATAAATGTTTAAAATGAGGCTGATTGTCTCATTGGTCATTCAGTGTCTGCATCAGATTAGTCTCTTGTGTTTCCATGTTGTGAAATCTTCTCATTATTGGTGTTGTCTCTTGCAGGAGAGCAGCATTGCTGCTAATAGCAGAGCAGCAGGTGACTCTGATGCTTCTCTCCAGTCACAGACTCCAATGGATGATGCTTCTCTCCAGTCACAGACTCTGATGGATGATGCTTTTGGTCAAACCAGGTCTCCTCAACAGGTACGGTCACATTTATCAATGGAAAGTTATGTCTACTGTCAGTTGTTTCCATGTTTTTTGTGTTTTTGGAGCATATTTTGATGCGTATCTGCTGTAAACTAGTTCCCTCAACAGTTTATCAACATGTGTCCAGTAGGTTAGAGGTAGTGGAATATTTGGGGCCAGTTTTATCCTTCACAAGTAACTTTTTCTTGGTTAATTGGTGCTTTAAAATTTTCACTCACGACGTCCCCACAACACACTCTCGGTCGCTCAGTGTTGGGAGTTGAGATGTTGTGTGAGATTAGATGAATCTGGTCCCCATGAGGAACAATAACGTTGTGTGTGAAAGGTCCCCATGAGGCCCTGTTTTATTCAAGATGTGTGTGTGAGCGCAGACAGAGGATGTTGGACAGGGATATTTTTCACTTTTGATCTCTGGTCAACTTTTTTTATTTTCATATTTCAAATGCAATAGAAATGTCAAATATTGTTTATACTTTGTTTACAGATTGCAACCCAGAGCCACAATGAAAATGAGATTTTTGTGCCAAAACTGAGACGGACTAAAAGTGTCATAGTAAGTTTAAGTCACAACAAGAGACGTGATGTCTTTTTTTTTTCTCATTCCTTAGATCATTCTCCTCATCAGTAATTTATGTAATATTAATATATTCTCATGTGATATTGACTGCAAAGTATCAGAGAATTATTCAATTTTATTTTACTTTAAGACCAAAATGATCAGATTCATACTGTTCATAACAGTGTTCATAACTTTTGCACTGAGAACTTTATTATAACATGGTAAGAAGCAGCAAATCATCACATGTGACTTGCAAAATTGAGGGGAAAAAAAAACCTCAACAGATTAACACATTATTAGAGACACATTAAATTGGCTTCTATTGTCAAAATCAAATGATCAATTAATTGCAGCAGTTCTACCCATTTCTTTATTTATTTTATTTTTATTTATTTTTAGATGAAAGACACAAATCTTGAAGATTCTGATGAGCTCTTTGATTCTACACCAGAGAGTTCCGATGATTATGTTCCAGATACCACTTCCGAAAGCGACAGTGATGTTAGCCTTACACTAAACCAGGCAAAACGTCGGCTTCTTGATGAACTGGATATTGATCAGTCTGGCTCAGTGAGTTGCCCTGATTGTGACACCACAACGTCAGACAAAATGCACAATGTTGCGTCTGAAGCATCTGGAACAGGAGAAGAACCCAGTTCAAGTCAGAACACAACAGACGGAATAGTTGTTAGTGCATACCAAAAAAGAGATGGTGCTAGAGTGTACAACAAGAGACATTACTGCTTGTACTGCAGTAAACCCTATGCTAAGATGGCAAGGCATCTAGAAAGTTCACATGAAAATAAGTCTGATGTGGCTAGAGCTCTAAGCTTTCCAAAGGGTTCAAAGGAGAGGAAAAAACAGCTTGATTATATTCGCAACAGAGGAAACTATGCTCACAATGCAGCTGTTATGGAGTCAGGAAAGGGGGAACTAGTGCCATTTAAACGACCACGTAAAGAAGTGCAGGGAGAAGATTTCATGCATTGTGCATACTGTCAAGGACTTTTTACAAGAAAGGTCCTGTGGAGACACATGCGTACTTGTAGACTTCAACCACAATCAGACCCTCCCAAACCAGGAAAAAACCGTGTTCAGTCCATGTGTACCTACACAGGGCCTGTGCCTTCAAACATGACCAAACAACTGTGGGGAGTAATCAGTGCCATGAATCCTGACCCAATCACAGATATAATAAAAAATGACAGAGTAATTACTGCTATTGGGCAGCACTTGTTGAACAAAGGTGGGCTATCAGATAAGAATAAACAATGTGTGCGGGAGAAGATGCGAGAACTGGGAAGATTGATTCACAATGCCAGGAAAGTCACCTCCTTAAAAACACTGGAAGATTGTGTAAATCCAAAGAAGTACATGGAGACCGTCAAAGCTGTTAAGTATACATGTGGGTATGACAGTGAAACCGACAAATTCTTGATTCCATCACTTGCTAACAAGCTTGGGAATTCCCTGGTTAAAGTATGCCAACTCTTGAAAGCTCAGGGCTTAATCTACAATGACAAACAGCTTGTGAAGAATGCCAGTGAGTTTCAAGAAGTCCATGCGAATAAGTGGAACGAGATGATCTCTGCTACAGCATTGAGGAATATCAGGGAAGCAAAGTGGAATGTGCCCACGCTCATGCCCTTTACTGAAGACGTACAAAAACTCCATACGTTTCTCAGTCAAGTGCAAGATGAGTGGTTCAACCTGCTCTCTGAAAGTCCATCTACTAAAGCCTGGATGGAGCTGGCCAAGGTGTGTCTGGCTCAGATGATTCTCTTTAATCGGCGGAGAGAAGGAGAGGTGGCGAGCATGCCTTTGTCTGTGTTTTTATCAAGAGACACTTCTGATCCACATGAGGATGTGGACTGGGCTCTCTCCGAAGTGGAGAAGAAACTCTGTAGACACTTCACAAGGGTTATCACCAGGGGAAAGCGTGGTCGGCCAGTTCCAGTCCTTCTGACTCCAAAAATGCTGTGTTCCTTAGAACTCCTTGTTAAGCAGAGAGAGGCGTGTGGGGTTTTAAAAGACAATGCCTATATGTTTGCTAGACCAGAAGCCATGACACATTTCCGAGGGTCAGACTGCCTCCGTGGCTTTGCAAAGGCTTGTGGTGCAAAGTGTCCCAAGGCACTGACATCTACCAGGCTGCGTAAGCATGCCGCGACCCTTTCAACAGTGCTGAACATGACCGACACCGAGATGGACCAGCTGGCAAACTTTCTCGGGCACGACATCAGAATCCATCGTGAGTTCTATCGACTCCCTGAGAAGACCCTGCAACTTGCCAAGATCAGCAAAGTTTTAATGGCTCTTGAGCAAGGAAGATTAGCTGAGTTCCATGGCAAGAACTTGGATGAAATTGGGATTGATCCTGATGGTTTGTTAATTTAATAGATTTTTTTTAACCATCTATTCCTATACCAAGTTTGCAAACCATTATATACCACCGTAAAGCTGTATTTTGAACTTCCACAGAAAAAGTAATTGACTGTGATGAGGAAGAACAAGTTAATTACTGTGATGAGGAAGACAGGAGCATACAAGAGGGACACTGTTCATCTACTGTTGACGGTTTGTATTACTGTCAGAATACACCATTACATTTTGTAGTTATTGATCGTTATCAATCAAGTGACTTGTGAAGACCTGATGGGCAAACACATTGTTCCAGCGCAGAAGATGATTCAGTACACTAAAGTATTTATTTTTTGTCAAAACTACTGTCAAATGCCTCCAAGCTATTCTTCAACATTATCATTTTATTACATATGATTAAGTATGAATATAAATTGATCTATTTTATTATCAACATGTTTTACTGTAAACTTTGTTTTTGAGGAACTTAATACTATAAAATTAAGGGTTCATAAGAGAAAGTTAAATTTATTATGTAAAGCTAGCTGATCCACTCTCTTCTGTTGGGTGGGTCGAGGCACAAAACGAATTGTGACATGATTCCTTTTTGACTAAAAATGAAGTACTCCGTTTAAAGAGTTTGAGCTTATTTTTTCTAAAATGTTTCTTGAAAAGACATGATGTAGATTGTAGTTCAGTTATACTTCCAATGATTAAAACAACTGCACACTTTAGGGTTAATTTCACTTACGGTATCTACTGTATAATCATGATTTAAATTCATTAGTTGGACAATAACACCCATCACTTGTGCATTGTCAGAATTTTATAGCACATTTACTACTATTTATTTTTTATATATATATATTACTTCTCTTTCTGAAAATGTTGAACTTTGATTATTTCCCATCAAAGCTTCAGCCGAGGTGGCACTTCCTGCTACCGAGAGGAATATGTCACACACGAGAGGCAAACCATCATCAGAAGTGCCGATGTCTTCAGGAGCCAGTGCTATGAGACCACCTTGCAAAGGTGAACTCTTTACACATTTCTCTTTGGTACGTCTGTTGTTTTCTGTAGGATTAAATTCAACTAGACTTGGCTAAACGTTGCAGTAGCAGCCACATGGTAAAAAAGAATGCTCATTTTAATCACTGATAAGCTTATATCTGTTTGACATTTTATCCCTGAGAAATTCTAAATTCATGCCTCTGTCATTTCAAAGCCACCAGTTACCCTACACTGAAAAAGAAACAAGAAGTAAATTTACTTATGCACAAGCATTTTTCAAGTAAATTTAACACATTTGGAAATTAAGTAAATCTACTTAAGTTAAGTAAAAAAAAAAATGCATTGCATATTGTCTTTTAGAGAGGGTCATAGATCCTTCTGAAATACATAAATGCACCGTCTCTGGCAAGAATATCAATCTCTCTCTCTCTCTCTCTCTCTCTCTCTCGACAATTCAAAAAATGACTTACAGACACCTGGTTATATCTTATGTATTTAGTCACAAATTTCTGAGCTAAATCTAGTTAAAGTACCCCTTTTATGCTTTCTCAGGTATGACCTTTCATGTAGTGTGTAATATAAAAGATCAAATGTAAAAAGGTCAAAGTTCAGGACAAATTAAATTAGTCTCCCAAAAGGAAGAAACGAGTCCTCCGTAATTCCAGACTTACTTACTGCATGAACCTACACAGGTTTGTAACAAAAGCCCAGCCTCTGGTTTTCATTGGCTCTGTGCGAATGTGTAATTTGACCTACTCTCAAACAACGGTAGAACCGACAACAGACTGGGACATCTGACCAATCAAAACAGAGTCGAGTTTCGATAAAGGAGGGTTTAGAGAGAGATTGAATCCTTGAATGAATGAACTTTGGATTGGAATTCCAGCATACACTCTTAATCATTTCTTATTTTCTGATCACTTTAAGGTAAAAGTAGCCAGAAGAAAGCTCCCTGGCAGCAGGCAGAGGTGCAGGCGGTGGAAAGGCACCTGAAGTCATTCATCATATCTGGCACTGTACCAGCAAAGAGTGACTGTGAGAAATGCTTGAAAGCTGAACCAGAAGCTCTGAGGAACCGTGATTGGAAGACAGTAAAATTTTATGTTTATAATCGCATTACAGCTTACAAAAAGAAATTGCAGTGCAGATAATACTGTAAAGATGCAACTATCTGGCATGGCAAGTTTTGTTAAAGTTAAAGCCACAGCAGCACTTAAAGAAATAGAATAACTTAAACCATTAAACCAGTGCAAGGCCACACGCTGAAAGCATTGGTCTAACAAAAGTTGAAATCCATGTTTGTGAAAGGAAGCATGTGAGAAAGTTTATAACTTTTATAAGTTTATAAAAGTGATTTTTTTTTTTTTTACATTTATTACAACAGGACTGAGGTTTTGTTTTGAGGTTTGACTTAGAGTTATGTGAAATTTAACTCAATAAAAGTTGAATTCAGTCATTTTAATCTGAATTAATGTCTTGAAGTTAAAGTAGTAGTAGGTTTATTGTATTGATAAGTATCCAGTGATTGAGTAGTAGCTGATGCGGGGTGGTTGGCTGGGGCTAAACACTACTTTAAAATAATATAAAGAAAGAATAGTTTGAAGTGGAAAGGTTTAAATGTTTGGCTTGTGGGTATGATATGAGTTGGAACATATACAGGCAATCATTCACTACGTACAATCCTTTGTATTCACATGTGCAAAATGCATTTTAGAGTGGTCCTAACTGAAGATAACTTGCAATGAAGGATTTGTAAAACATGTCAGTGCCATTGTTTTGTCTCAAAATGCAAACCAGTAATGTTTTTTTTTCTAAGGCATTTTAATAGAAGCTGTTTCTATACCCAGAGGTGGGTAGTAACGAGTTACATTTACTTCGTTACATTTACTTGAGTAATTTTTTGGGGTAACTAATACTTTTCGGAGTATATTTAAAGATGGGTACTTTATACTCTTACTTGAGTAAATTTTTTGGGAAAAATCTGTACTTTTACTTCGTTACTGTGGGCGACGCTCCTCTCGTTACTTTATCTTAATGCAATAAATGTTATAAATGCTTCAGTTTATTCCAAACGCGCCGTCTACTTTTCTGTGGGCAATGAGCGATGCCCATTCACGAATGATTCATTCTTTTGAGTCAATTCTGTTCAAAGGCTTGATCAAACCAATTGGCAAACGAGTGAATTAGTTCATGAATCAGTTTGAATGAGTCGTTCAGTTCCCTGCCGCACGCGCTGAGCGTCTGAAGCGGTTCACTCAGAGTTGTAACGTTTAAGAACATCAGCAGCATTGAAAACGGGGCTATGGAACTGCACTGAATTGAAAGCAAATCTGCAAAGGCTATTATTTGCTTGCGATGGAGATCCTCATTAGATGAACGCGTGTGCTGTCTACTGTTTAACAGGTAATAACTTGGGCTACATTTGATTACAGTACACGATACCTCTGTGACATTCGTTTGTTGTACGTGTGTGGCTTATAACAGAGGGGAGTCAAGCTGAATGCAGCTTCCAAAAGACAAAAAATAGCCTATTAAGATTGTATTAATTTTTATACAATCACACCGGTGCGAGTACGTTCAGCAAGTCATATCATCAGCTGATAAATTCAAATCTGTGATTGCTTGCTGGTGCTGAGCCAGAGATAGACGCGTTTTACAGCACTGCTCATTATAACCAATCACACACGATTCTGTTGAGCTTTTGAATGCAATGGCCAATCAGAGGCGTTCAGATGAGTCATCGCTAAAATGCCGGTGCTACCTTCACTCGCTCACTGACTGAACACCTCTTTCTGGCGAATTCTCTCCTCAGAAACAACAAAGTGCAGATGTGTGTACGAATCTATAATTAAGATATTGATTTCACAGTGTTAACAGTTTCAGTGATTTTAATGGGAAGTTTCTGAGAGTGATTGAAATCTAGACTGTCAGTGAAAATGATCTTTAATAATGTTAATGTTATTTGCTCTCTTTCTGAACAATGAAAGATTATTAGCAATATTTATATCACATTAACTTTCAATGTTAAATTCATATTTAATATAAAGTCAGTCGTATTAAAAATGTTATGGCATGACACCTATATCTGTTACTTAAGTGAACAGACAGGGTTTTATAATAAATTACATAAATTGGAGTAAAGGCTGATGAAATATATACATTTATACACACACACACATACATACATTTTATCTATATATCTAAATAAAAATAGGCTCCGTATATATGACCCAAAGTAAATGGTAACTAACTACTTGAGTAGATTTTTTTTATCCGATACTCTTTTACTCTTACTCAAGTAACTATTCAAGACTAGTACTTTTACTTTCACTTGAGTAAATATTTCTAGAAGTACTTTTACTTGAGTACAGTTTTTGGGTACTCTACCCACCTCTGTCTATACCCTAATTTAAGTAAGGCCGTTTGCAGGACTCACTACAGTATATATCCACATAAACTAAAGTTAAATTTAAAAATTTTAACTTTTGTACTACTAATAAACATTTAAATTTTACTTTTTAGATTAAACCCATTTTAAGAGCAAATTATCAAATGCAGTAAGATGCCTTTTATTTGTCATTTGTAATATTTGTTGTTGCAAGGTCCCCTCAAATCATGGGAATGTGCGTGTTAGTGTGTGCGCAAGGTCCCCTCAAATCATGGGAATGTGCGTATTAGTGTGTACGCAAGGTCCCCTCAAATCATGGGAATGTGTGTGTATTATGCAAATGATATGCATATAATATGCTAATTTGGTCCCTGTAAGTCATGTTCACCCGATATTTCAGAAGTCCCCATTAAGCATGGTTAAGACATTACTTCATTAATTCAGTTGTCTGAAGTTGTGTATAGGCTAAGAGAGCTATGGTTAGTGTCCCTAATTTTTTTCAAACCTCAAAACCCTTTAGAAAGGGTGGTCCCCACATGTGATGATTAAAAAGTTGGTCCCCATCAAACATGGAAACCAGTATGTGTGTGTGTGTGTGTGTGTGTGTGTGTGTGTGTGTGTGTGTGTGTGTGTGTGTGTGTGTGTGTGTGTGTGTGTGCGCGCGTGCGTGCGTGCATTTTGATGCAGAGCACAAATTCTGAGTATGGGTCACCATACTTGGCTGAATGTCACTTCACTTGACTGAATTACTTTGTAGCTTTAAGAGTCAAACCAAATATTATTCAGACACCAGATATAACTTTTGATATATATAGTAAAACTGTAATAATGTGAGAAATGTTGAAGGTGTCTGAATAAATGTAGGTTTGATTGTACATTTCATTTTTACATTGAAGACTATCCAGTGCTATTTTACATTTAATTATTTGCTTTCTGTACCTTGACACCTACAAACTTGAAAAATACTTAAACATTGTGTAAATAGCACAAATAAATAAAAATAAACGAACATACAAATTAAACAATTTCAAACAGAGCCCACTGGTACAACCTTCATCGGGTCCCCACTGACCCCAGCTACGGCACTGCTCACGCCTGTTTCACACATACTCCATCTGCAGTGCTTATGCAGTCCGTGTGCGTTACGTATGTGGTGCAGCACGGACTCAATGTGCTTTCACACAGGCCGCGTTTGCAGTTCGCTACTCGGGACATAAACGTTCAATGCACTGTTGCAGGCACAACGCTCCTGAAACACAACTGGAATCCGTTAACATGGGTGCATAAAAAAAAAAAAATACAACGCATACGCACTGCAGATGGAGTATTTGTGAAACAGGTGTAAGGTTGTTTGCACTTTGTGCAATGTGGAATTAGTTTACAGCTTTTTCAAACACTTTGTGATGCTTTTTTGAAACAGGAGATGAGCCCCTTTTCTAATGCACCACCTAGCTTGATTGACCCCTTCTCAAAGACTTACTATTTGTCAATTTTATTTGGGTAACACACATATACTGAATGCCTTCGGTAGAATTCGAATGAGCCATTTTAATCTAGATTAATTTCACAGTGAGATTAATCTAGATTAAAAGATTGTTTTATCTATGCAAACCACTAATATATATATATATATATATATATATATATATATATATATATATATATATATATATATATATATATATATGTATATATATATATGTATATATGTATATATATATATATATATATATATATATATATATATATATGTATATATATATATATATATATATATATATATATATTTTTTTTTTTTTATTATTAATTAATCTATTTTTTTTTTTTTTTTCACCTGGTCCCTCCTCGTCAGACTTGATGCAGACACAGGTTGCCTGATTGACTATACCAACAGGAACTAGTGCACTTCACGATGAATTAAATGAAATACGCTGTGTTGTCCGGCAACTGGCAACCTTGGGTGTTGAAATACAATTGGGTAAACTGGCAGTGGGTGAGTTTCTCAAACCTAAACAATGACCTGCATTCCAGTCCGGAACACACATTTTCAAAGGAGAATAACTGACTGTAGCATTGTTTTGCTGTTCTGTTGTAAATAAATCTTAACCAATGATTCCTCATTGCAATCTACTTTTGGAAGGCCAAATAAAGTGCTTTTGTTTTCGCACAGAGACACACAGCGTCTCCCTGGCATGGCTGTATCAACACTACTTCGCTTCCTAAAACCACACGTTCTTTCTTTGCATGAACCTTTTGGTGGGATTACGCAAATACTTCCACATCACAACATAGACATGTGGGGGTGTGTTTGAACTAGGGATTTCAGTACAGTCTGGATCAGCCTTCTCTTTTAGATAGAATAAATCCTTTTGTGGGAGACTTTGAGCTTTGTAACTCTGCAGATCTTATACATACATAAATAGCTACATAACACACTAAATAAAAGGAAAAATAGAAATCACATCATATGACCCCTTTAACACAAAAATGGCAAAAGGTTGGTCATTTACCTGTTAGTCAGATGATCCCTGACAGACAAAATGGGTGGTTCTTGGTTAAAATAAGCTTACATTCATGTAGAATAATAGACTTAATCAAATAGTCAAAAGTGTAGCTGCATAAGGCCAGGTTAGTGATATTTAATGATTCTGTACTGGTAATGTAAACGTTGATGTTTCTGGACATCATTGCCTTGTGTGTGGTATTTCTCCAATCTACAGATTCTTTGCAATAAGCACATCTTTGACATAATATGTCAGCTAATTTATAAGTAAAACCTCAAAACAAATTCATAAAACAGAACATTTGACAGAGGAAGATAACTGCAAGTTTGGGAATCAATTCACTGCAGAGTTTTGAATACTTATTAAAAATTGAAGAGACTCCAAACCAAACCAATTAGGCAGAGTTTGAAAGTACTTACAAATTGCTTGTTAACACTATTATGCAATGCCAGTAGAGCAGACATTAAAATGTTTTACAGTGCTTGAATATCTTTGGCATTAATTGAAAAAATAACATTTGCAACTGAGAAAAAGCAACACACAGTGGGGGTCTTCATCGACTTAAGCAAAGCATTTGACACTATAAATCACAGTTTGCTATTGTCAAAATCATACAACTATGGCATTAGGGGTCCAGCTCATCAATAGCTCAAAGGTTATCTTAACAATCGACAGCAGTTTGTTCAAATTAATGGTCAAAGATCTGATTTAAAAGATATAATATGTGGAGTTCCACAAGGATCCGTTTTAGGCCCATTACTATTTCTTTTGTTCATTAATGACCTCTGCAAAGTTTCTAAAGTATTACATTTTTTGATGTTTGCCGATGATACCAACTTTTTTTATTCTGGAAATAATTTGTCAGAAATTACAGAAAATATAAATTCAGAAATGGGAAAAGTTAAGAAGTGGTTTGACAAAAATAAATTATGTTTAAATTGGGAGAAAACTAAATACATGATTTTTGGTAATTGTAAAAAGAATGAAAATGTAAGAATAGCAATTGAAGGAAATGAAATTGAAAGAGTTAATGAGATAAAATTCTTAGGTGTTATTTTGAATGATAAATTGAATTGGAAATATCACATAGTTTATATTAAAAGTAAAGTTTGTAAAAGTATTGGGGTCTTGTATCAGGTTAAAGATGTTTTAGACAGTTTTTCATTGCATATGTTGTACAATTCCCTAATACTCCCATATTTTGCATACTGCACAGAAGTCTGGGGTAATACATACTCTAGTAACACAAGATCTCTGTTTTTGTTACAGAAAAAAGCATTAAGGATTATCAACAAGACAGGCTACAGAGAACACACAAATAGTTTATTTGTAAATTCTGGACTTCTAAAATTCAAAGATTTGGTTGACTTGAAGATTTTGATTTTTATGTGGAAAGCTAAGCAGAGAGTTTTGCCTATGTTTTTACAAAATTAATTTACTCTAGTATCAGAGGAAGATGGCCATAGAAGGCAATATTATTTTAAAACTCTTTTTGCACGTACTACACAAAAACAGATGTGTTTGTCTATTTATGGAGTTAAACTATGGAACACCTTGGACTATGAACTGAAGTGCTGCAAAAGTGTTTGTAAATTTAAAAATTTGTATAAGAAAAAAATACAGGAATGTTATAAGAAAAATGATGACTAACATGCTTCAAATGATGATAATTAAGTGTAAAGATAGGTATT
Source organism: Carassius auratus (assembly GCF_003368295.1). Classification (NCBI taxonomy): domain Eukaryota; kingdom Metazoa; phylum Chordata; class Actinopteri; order Cypriniformes; family Cyprinidae; genus Carassius; species Carassius auratus. The sequence goes on from NC_039243.1 coordinate 18,562,848, forward strand.
ACTGAAAATACTTGGTGTTTTGGGTGAGGATTGGGGTTGATCCATTTATAAAGTAGCTGTTTTTTTTTTTTTTTTTTTTTTTATGTGCACAAATAAGTGACAGGTACCATAAGATTTTCTTCTTCCTGTCCTGTTCGTTCATGTACGTAATGAATGAATGAATGAATGAATGAATTAAGTTATGTATGACTTGTGCAATAAAAAAAATATATATATATATATCTACTCTAACAGACAAAAAAAAAAACAATAATAATAATTTGGATCAAAACTTTAGGTGCAATATACAACCTCAAGCGTATGAACTATTGATATCCATTCAGTACTAAACTTCACTAGCAAACTTGGTTGTGTTTTTTTAAATAATTTTATGCATTTATAATTTATTATTCAAAAGCAAAGTCTGTCACCTGTCAAGATAACCTATACATTTTAGTGTTTTCTGTTAGCCATTAAAATAGGATTTGAGTTGGAGAACATTCTTCCCAAAAATAAACTAAAAACGTACTTCTCAAATTCTCAAAGTTTCTTTAGGAGCATAAGGTTACTGCACTGCATTTTATTAAAATTAAAATTAAATGAATCCAAACCATGGTATGCACGAATGGCCCAATAGAGTGTTTTTTTTTTTTTTTCAAACAACAATTTCCAGACCTTACTATCGTTTAATGTTTGAGAATCTGATTACTGTAGATAAGATTCTACACTGTTCGGTGAACACTCAAACATACCAATTAAGAAGATGGGTTTAGTGTCGGTGAAATAATACCAGAAATCCCTTGACGCCTAATTAGAGAAGGGCTTCTCATGCCCACAGACATCAAACAGGTCCAAAAATCTAAGTTGAAACAACAATTGCAAGATCCCATTATGGCTAGAAAACAATATTAAACTATTCATTATATTAAAGTCAACATGCTATTTTTTAATGCATCTCACAATATTTCATCAGTGCATTTATTTATATATTTTAATATTTCTTCATAATGTAATAACCTCTTTCTTTATGTCTTCATGCATTTACTTTTCTAGGACATTTATGATTCTCGCTTGGGATGCAAGTTCCCAGTTTCAGATCCCGGACGAGTCCCCATTTTAAAATCAGTGGTGTAAAGTAAGGTATATGCATGATGTGTAATGTACTGTGGCGCAAATGGAAAAATGGAAAAAATAAGAACAATGAAAACAAACAAAATGAACCAAAGGAATGGCTGCCAAATAATAAGTAAAATTGGTATGTGTGACGAAACCAATAATAGACTCATGGACTTTTCTTGGAATTGGTCAACACACTGGACTGTCACAATATTATTTAGGTTTTTCTACTTTAAAATGTTTAATTCAGTGTTGCGTGTTGATTCATTGTAAATATTTATGAAATATTCTAGCAATTATGGAGTGAAAATTGTTTCTACATTTTTTCCCCCCTCTTTGTACTTGATCATTTATTTCAGGCTTAATGCTGCCAAGACAATTTTGCAGCTCATGGCTTAGTTTGGGAATATTGGAATAACTGTCATGCTTCACTAATCTTGCAATGTGATCCTGCATTGATGTGGGTGAGGAACTTTCTGTTGGGATACTGTATGGTTTTAGGAAATTAAACTAGCATCCAGGGTCACATAATTTTGCCGTGACTTGTTGTAATATATAATTATTGTGAGCAATGGGTGTTCAAATCTGGTTAATTTCCCTTCATTTCCTGTTCTTTCTCTCTAATATGAATGTGATATGACTGCCATAATGGACAAAAATATTGAGCTTTATCACATCAATATATATTTCACTGATACACTGCATACCTCTTCTGAAGCCATACGATAGATTTGTGAAAAAAAGGGGGAAAAGAGATAATCCCGTATTTTCTAATAATATTACCAAGGGGCAACATGTATATTGAAAATAACAGAGGACCTAGGACATATCCTTGTGGCACTCCATATTTTACTGGTGATAAATGAGATAACTCCCCATTTAAATAAACAAAATGGCAGGGATTGGACAGGTATGATCTAAACCATCACTAGGATCTAGTCACTCTACATCACTCTGCTCTGCCCTGGCAGTTTTTAGTGCCTGTTTATAGCTGGACATACTGTTTTTCCACGTAATTCTAAAAACTTCCAAGTTTTCTCCATTTTCTTGAGAAAGTGGGTATTACTGGTATACCATGGCACAGAACGTTTTTCTCTAACCTTTTTCAATTTAATGGGGGCAACAGCTTCTAATATATTAGAGAAAATAGTGCCCATGTTGCCAGTCATTTTGTCTAGTTCATGTGTATTTTTGGGTACACATAGTAGTTGAGATAAATCAAGCAGGTTATTTGAGAATCTTTCTTTGTTGGTTGGAACATTAGTTCTGCCCAGACGGTAATGCTGAGCCATATAGTTAATATTAGTGATACGCAGCATGCAAGATACAAGGAAATGGTCAGTAACATCATCTCTTTGTGGCGCGATATCTATATCAGTAATATCGAATCCATGTGATATAATTAAATCTAGTGTATGCTTAAAATGATGAGTGGCCCCGGTGACATTTTGCTTGACTCCAAAATAATTTATTAGGTCAGTAAACACAAGTCCTAATGCATCATTTGTATTATCAACATGAATATAAAAATCTCCGATGATTAGTGCTTTATCAACGGTAACCAAAAGATCTGAGAGGAAACCTGCAAATCTTTTTTTGAATTAGGTATACGGCCCTAGTGGTCTATGCACAGTAGCCAGAGCAAGAGATTCAATAGATTTATTTTGCATATCTGACAGTGTAACATTAAGCAAAAGTATTTCGAATGAGTTAAATCTGTATCCTGTTTTCTGGGTAACATTGAGAATATCACTATATATTGTTGAAACACCTCCCCCACAACCAGTCTGATGGGGCTCATGCTTATAACAGTAGTTTGGTGAAGTAGACTCATTTAGACCAATATAATCATTTGGTTTTAGCCAGGTTTCAGTCAAGCAGAGTACATCAAAACTATTATCTGTGCTCATTTAATTTACAACAACTGCTTTGGGTGTGAGCGATCTAATGTTTAAGAGCCAAAAGTAAAAAAAAAAATAGATTTTGTTAATTTATTATATTTTTTTTCCTGGTTTAATCCCAATACGATTTCTTCTAGGTCCTACATTAAATGTATATTTTGACCCCACTATTCGGTGAACAGACTCAGTCTTAATAGATAGGACTTAATAGATATTGTCTTTACACCTTGACAATAACCATTCATTTAAAGTAAAAAGTCTACTGAACCTTTCGTGTCCTCCGCTGTGGATGCACCCAGGGTCCGTGGTGTCCCGGTAACACTATAACACTATATATATCCCTCTCACAATATAGTATTGTTTTCTCCGCCTTTGAAATTTTGCTCCCAGTCAGCAGGGGGCAGTTTGCGTTGAAACAAACTGAACGGTGGCAACTGCAGCAGCAGAGTAATAACTGATATAGTAATAGTTCCTATACACACACACACACACACACACACACACATATATATATATATATAATGTGAATATATAAATCAAGATACTACATAACTATCTTCATAAGCATACTTCAAATTATATTGCCATGTCACTTCCAAAATCAGCGAGTTATGCCAAGGTAGTGTTTAATACAGCGGTCGAGGGAGTACTTGCAAATTAAACCATTTATTTATATTCTGTTCATCATAATCCAAAGCTATTTGTATTTATATGGGATGTTGTGAGAATGCAACAATAAACACAAAAACACAACATTTATATTTGTTTTATAAATTATATTAAAGGTTTATTCATCTGAATGTCTACTTCCGCATTCGTGTCGCCTCGCCCCATCATCCAGACTGCACTCTGGCCTACTTGCGTTGCTTCCATTATGAGCGCACATACCGCGCACCTTCATTTGAAATAACGAACTTGAGCTCGCAAAAGACGCGGTATATGAAAGGCCTAGTGCATCCCAAATTTTTCAACATGAACATTTTAACATAACATTATAGTCATTATGGCCTATGGCCTTTAGAATTTTTTTTTTTTTTTTTTTGAGGAGGTGGAGTAGTGCACAATAGGCCCCTATGGCACGGCCTAAGCTTTTGTTCTTAATGACATTTCTTTCCTTACATTACTTTTACTTTTATAATTTAAGTAGTTTTGAAACCAGTACTTTTATACTTTTACTTGAGTAAAAATCTTGAGTTGATACTTCAACTTCTACAAAAGTCTACAAAAATCCTAGTATCTATACTTCTACCTGAGTAATGAATGTGAATACTTTTGACACCAGTGGTGTTGAAGCTAAACAGGTCCTTTTTAACAGTTTTGTTTTATTTATATACAAAATTAAGTGACAAGGTACACACTTGTCATGCTACACAGATATCAAGGAGATGCTAAAGATTTCTTCAACATGGAATATTAAGTCAAAGAAGAAGACATTTACACAGAAGACATTTAACAGCCGACTCCAAACTCAAAACAGGAAACAGCATTTATACACAGACAAATGGGAAATCAGACTAGACACACCTGGGATCAATGAAACAGAAAACACCTGGAATCAAATGTATTAAAATAAACCAGTAAACACACAAAGCACTGGACAGAGTCTGACACACACACACACACACACTCACTCTCATAGAGGTTTATTATAATACTCTTTATTGAACATATTATTATTATATGTTGTTAAAAATTAGACGTTCAAAAAAAAATGTATATATACATAGAAAATTTGCTGTAGTTGCTGATATTTATATGACCACAAGATTAAATTCTGAACGCTTGTAATGTAAATCAATGACTGTTTAGCAGACTTGCATAGATATTCAATGAAGACATGCTAATAGGATCATAAACTTTAGGAGCCAGTGTGAAATGTTCCACCAATCCAATCATACACATCAGAGGGTTGAATGAAAAATATATATGAGACTTAAATATGATAAATTCAATCTATCCTAACTGCATGCTCCTATAAACAGTGATTTTATCACAGTAATTCCAGATCTACAACATTTTGGAATGTGACAAGCTGAGAAAAAAACCTTGGCACTCAATCATTTGCTTCCTCATCCAAAAAAAATTTCCTCCCAGGTACTTTGCAGGCTTGTTGAAAAGTTAAGAAGTTTGAGATATGTAGGGCTCCTCTGAGGATTGGGTGGTCCAGGAAGAGTCTGGTGGCCCGAGGGGGTGTGAGACATCTGAAGACATTAGCGCCTGTTGAGTGAACTTCGGCTTCCTCAAATAGAAAATAGAAAGTCAAGACGAGTTCAGATTAGATGCAGGAGACCCTCTAGAGAGGACAAACGTCTAGGGCGGTCATATTTTCGTAATGACTAACATCGACGTCCTTGCCAAAGGTGAGGTGCCCTGGACTTGATTCTTTGGTGCAAATGCATTGTTGAGAATAAGGAAAAGTGGCAGGATGGAAACTGAAGGTGATCAATAATGGAAAGGAAATAGGAAATAAGGACAGAATCTGGATGCATTCAGTGATGAGCAGTATTCACTTAATAGAAAGTTTTAAAGACCCCTTTTAAAGAACTCAAACTTTTTCAGCATTGTATGCTGGTCTAGTTTCTGTTTTTTTTTATATATGCTTAAAGACAAATCATGAGCAAATTTATCAGTGAACACCATTGCTGAGCATTTTATTCTTCAAACTGCAGAGTACCTAAGACAGACTCAAAGATGTGACTTGATCCCATTTCAGGATGTAGATTTTTTGAAGGTAGCAGTCTGAGATGGCGAATGGGAACATGGTGTTTTACCATTAACAACGCATCAATATCTATTGGTAACACAGTTAAACATAATGATATCACTTACTTATAAAAATGTCCAACATTAAGCATAATACTGTAAATAATATGTCTTCCCTTGGACATGCAGTTTACCATCCTTGCATTGGAACTGTAATGCATTTTATATAGTGCTCCTAACAGTGAACATGTAAAAGAAAGTGATTAAGTAGTCATTTGCTCTGCTTCTTCATCTATTGTGGTCTTTTCAGTTGTGAAGACATGGGCAACAAATCGTTTCACTTTCATATAGACATATGGGCGATTTCAGTTCCCTTTGGTAATATCATCAGTGCTCAGCCCACGAAGATGAATCTTGGCCCTCAAACATGTCTGGCTTGATGGACAATGAGGCTCATGTTATCAGTTTGTCTGCTTTGAGACCAATTATGTTGCTCCATGGGAGCACAGTGGCACCAACTTTTGGGCAAAGATTTACTTGTGTTTCCAGGAGCATGCTTAATGATAAAATGCTTATCTTAACAACAGTAATAATAATAATAAAAAGCACAGTACTTGTCAATAAAGTCCCACAGTCAACGGATATGTCCTTAAAAGTCAACCTTTAAAGTTGTTTTTTGAGAGGTGTACAATTCCTATCAGGTTCTTAAAGTGGGTTATTTGTAACTGGTTTTCAGTGTTGGTACTTAACCACTTGACCTCAAATTAGTGGCTAATTAGGCAGTCTTCCGTGCTTCTTTGATTGACACTCTCACTAAAACCACTGCTAAGCTCATTTGAGCAGAAACTGTAACTCCAGCAATACTTGCTTTTCACCCACTACTGTCGTAATCCCACAAAGTCCCATTTTAGGAAGCATTCTTTATTCCCCACAGCATAGGATCCCCTTAGCAAGAAGCAAATATTCTTAAAGGGCTAATGAGAAAACATGGCTCAAGTCGTGTTATTTCTTCTTCTCCCCCTGTGCTATATATTGGATCCTCGCTCTGTAATAGAATGGCTTTAATCCAAAACGTGTTTGGTAAACCAGTATGGAAAATCATGTTCAGCAGATTAGTGAAGCAGCATCCAAAGAGGCCTCATTGCAGTTTACAACTGTTGGTGAGCTTTGCTGTGTGTGTGTGTGTTAACTGCAAGACTGTTGTGGATTTTATTGAATTATAATAATTGTTTCATTTGTATGCCATCTTATATAGCAGTGGTTCTATGGCCTCTATTTTACATTGGATTTCATATGGTGACCCAATGGCAAACAAACAACCAAATACATGCATGCATACATACAGACGTTTCCAATTTAAGGCTGGAATATGCTACTGTAATCTCCACTTGCACTCCGTGTGATTCTTCGTTTTGATTCCTGTAAATGATAAAAGACTGTGATATGGTAATTCTCCTCATTTCTTCCCCAAGTGAAATGTGACTGACCAAACAAGATGACTACAGCTGAAGACAGGCTTTGGTGTCTGTGGCAGGCTGTTCAGGAATTGGAGAGGTATGTGGAAGAGTTCTTAGAGCTCTCCAAACAGGTGAGCTGGTTCGAGTCTGCTCTCAGTGTCTGTTTTCGTCTGGGGCTGAATGATGACTTAATGGGCTACGATCTTCCCATTTATAGTTTTCCCCTGATCGAGCTGGTTAATCATGTCCTTTATTTAAATGGAGTTAATCTGGAAGTATAAAGAATTCAGAGCAATCATCATCCAGTCCCTCCCGAAAACCACCGGGCCTCATCAGCTCACCCCGCACCAACTCACACAGCTCCTCGTAAGTGCTTCCCAGTCCCCAAATCCAGCCCAGAATGGGCTCCTGTTCCCGAGTTTAGCCCACAGAGTGCCCCAGTACCTGAGTATAGCCCACAGAGGGCCTGTGTTCCCGAGTATAGCCCAAGGAGGGCTCCTGTTCCTGAGTATTGCCCATGGTGGGCTTCTGTTCCTGAGTACAGTCCACGGAAGACTCCATTCCCCGAGTTTATCCCAGGGAGAGCTCCAGATCCCCCGTCAAGCCCAGGGAGGGCTCCAGATCCCCAGTCAAGCCCTTGGAGGGCTACTGATCCCCAGTCAAGCCCAGGGAAGCCCCCAGTCTCCGGTTTGAGATTGAGAATGACCTTCAGTGTTGCATGATAAAGAAGGAAATTCTGGATGCCAGCTTCTCTCATTTTCTTCCTAACTGGCGCAAATGTACTACTTCTTTTGCAGTGACTGGAGAAAAATCTGGAATGAAGACACAGTGGCTCTGTCAGATGATTTCACAGATGCGAAGTCTGGTGGCCCACAAAATTTGCTCCCTGTCTGTGTACGGCAACAGTTTAAAGATCAAAACCCATGTCTAATCGCGATCTGAAGAGAGCCATTTGTGTACACACGATGCGCTTGCTCAACTTCAATCTCTTTTCCCACCAGAGACAGGAGCTACTTCACAAACTAACCCTTTAAGCCAGTTATTTATATATTTTGCTGTAGTGTATCAGTAGGAAATTCATTTGTAGAAACCATTCATTTTGCCATTAACTTTAACAATAAACTAGTGAGATTTTTATATGCACACAACAGCCGGTGCTCCACATGGAGATCTGATCTCACCATCATTGACACCATCATTACACTTGCACATTGTTTTTTCAGGTAGCTTTGCAGGAAGGTTTATTCAAGCGTTTTGGAGATACGGCCACATTTCTTCTGGATTTAGTTTGTCTCAGGTTCATCTGTTTCTTCATGTAATCACAGAGAGATTCCATGATGGTGAGATCAGGTGTCCATGTGGAGCAGACTGCTTGTGCATTCAAAAATCTCACTAGATTATTATTAAAATGAATTGTAAAATGAATGTTTGGAAATGTAAACTCATATTTTTTAATGACACTACAGCAAAATATATAAATAACTGGCAGAACACCACTCTTTCATAGTGAAAGTGAAAACTTACAGTAGATGGGAAACCTGTTACCTTTTGTCAATTGTATTCAAAGAACTGCAAGGATACAGATATTCTAACAATCTATCGATAAACACACCTTGTGTCCTCTGTTTCTGTTTGAGTCCGCTTGCGCTGCTCCGCTGCGGTCTGCGGATTCAAGAGTGCACTGAAAGACAACGGAGGAGACAGGTCTGCCACCGTCTTCATATGAAATTTAAGGGGACTGACTCTGAGGCGATCGATCACGTGTACAGTTTATGGAGCTAAATGCTATATATAAAATGAAAAGAAAATCAGCAAAAAGGGACCAAATGTACAGAACTCTACTCAAGTGCGACTAGGTTCATGAGCACGTCTCCTGACTCCCTAAAAATACCTAGTGTTTTTAAAATGTGTTCAGATTTTTAAAATGATGTAGTGCAGCTGAGCCATCTGATTCACTGTCAGACTAAAGGAGCTCATTGTTAGCAATGCTTCTTAAACAGTCTCGACTTATTGCACTGTAGGCCTACAGCTGGTGAACGTTTTCAGTCCCACCCCCAACATCTTGCTGTGATATAAGAGACATTTGTAGTGTTTAAACAAATATCACTTATTTAAACACTGCATTTTGGCACCTAATTAAGACTGCTGAAAAGGCTGGTCTATGCTGCTTTGTGTTGTTTTGTGTTAGATTCTCCTTTCTCCAAATTTAGTTTGCGAGGGTGGTCAACTAACTTTATGTCTCAAGTGAACCTGATTGACTACGTTTCTAGATGTAAGCCTATCTATCCTTCAAATCACAACTTATGCTAGTCATTTTGGGGCTTTGAGTATTTTATTTATTTTTATTTTTTTGCTGGGTTGATTCTGATTCTTAACTATTCACTTCCACAGGTCACATTGTATTACTTGGCTCCAAACCATGGGACATTTGCATCATCAAGGTAATTACGACCCTGAAGGCTAGTGACAACCTTTTGATAAGTAACAACACAAGAAGAGAAGACAGGGGAAAGCTGCATATTTGTAAATAACAAATTTATCAAGGCATTTTCAGCTAAAGTCCATAATAACACTTTCTCCAGTGAAAAAGTCTATCCTCTGTTCCCTTTCAAAAGCTACTCTCGATGCTGCGCTCAATAGCGCTAATGAGAACATTCTTTGTTCGACCGGTTGCGAAGCACGTGTGTCAAACACGCCAAGAATTGGCTTATATAACCTCGGTGAAAACGTCATTGATTACGTGCACCTGCAGGTTATAAATAGACGTGAAACGGAAACATCCCCAGGTTTCTTTGTCTTCGAGACCGCTTTGTGTGTGTGTGTGTCACTGTCTAGTTTAAAAGAGAAATTGAGATCATGTCTAGTGCAGTCAGGAGATGCTTGCCACCTTGTGCTCAAGTTATCCCAGACGATGATTTGCATGATTATTGTTTAGAGTGCCTCGAAGAAGAGCATGCGATCGCTGCTCTCCAGGACGCAGAGTGTGAGCACTGTGAATTGTTCCCCATCGGGGTGCTCCGCTCGAGGCTCGCTTTCTTTCGCGAGGGGCGAGCCTCGGCGTCCTCATTAAGATCATGGGGCTCGCACGTCGAGCTGGCTGAGAGACGAGGATTACGCGAGTGTCCACTCTCTCTCGTGCTCTCCCCTGATCGCGAAGTCCGGCACTTCTTCAGAGCGAGACGAGGACGCGCGTTCTCTTGCCTCCGGCGATATGGAGACAGAAAGCGCCGACTCTGAGCGCTCCTCCCGCGATGATAAAGTGTTTGGGGAGCTTCTCGAGGTCGTGACTAACGCGGTGGCCAGGCTTAAATTAGAATGGCCACAAGAGGAAGAGAACATTAAGCACTCTAGATTAGATGACAGATTTTTGTCAGGTGGCCAGGAGGGGAGATCCCAACATCGATCTCTCCCCTTTTTCCTAGATCTCCATGATGAGTTATCCCGTTCATGAAATAAGCCTTATTATCACGTATTGTGGTTCCCACGACGTCAATTTATTCAACTATCGTGGGCGCTAAGGCGCAGGGATATGTGGCGATGCCTCAGGTCGAGGCCAACTCTCCCCACCAAGCCGTGTAGAGTAACATCCTCTCTGGTGGGGAAGGCATTTCAAGCAGCGGGTCAGGCTGGTGCAGCTCTGCACACCATGGCGGTTCTGCAGGCGTACCAGGCTGATCTGCTGAAGGACCTGAGCACGGGCAGGAGTGTTAGTGAGGAAGCGTTTTCAGAGTTACGCCGAGCCACAGATCTGTCTCTTTGTGCGACCAAGCAGACGCCCCGTGCCATTGGCCGTTCTATGGCTGCACTGGTCTCCACTGAAAGACATCTGTGGCTCAACCTCACAGGCATCAAAGATAGAGACAAAGTGTTCCTCCTTGATGCCCCAGTGTCGCCCTCTGGCCTATTTGGCGACTCCATGAATACAGTTGTCACTAGGTTCAGGGAGGCCAAGAGACACGCTGAAGCCTTTGATCAATTTCTTCCCTGCCGTGCTCAGGCGTCAGGGCTGTCGGCCACCCAGCCCCGACCCAATCAGGTCTCTCTGCGGCGAGGGTCGCAGAAGCAGAGTGTGGCGAGCCGTGTGCCCCCTCCTCGCAGGGACTGGGGAGCGGCTCGTCGAGCTCAAAAGCCCAGCAAGAGGCCAGATCTGAGGACGATTATTTTATCGAAAAAGAAGTCCTGACGGTCAAGCGACCTGGAACGTGGGGGTGTGCCCCCCCCCAGGGAGGGGCACGAAAAGTTCTATCAGAAAGTAGATGTTCCTTCATGGCACCCCCAGGGGGCCGCTGTACAATCTCCGCCACCGTTGGTGTTTCGGGGAGCAGCGGCCTCCATCGAAATGTTAAATGCTCGGTTGCCTCCTGCCACATTTCAGGACACCGGACATCTAACATCCCCCCAACAAAACAAAGTGTCAAAATTACTGCCCCTTTCGGAGAAACTGGCAGTGTGGAAGCTACTGCCAAATATCTCCCCATGGGTGCAAAATAGCGTAGCGAAAGGCTACAGGATTCAGTTTGCATATCGTCCTCCGCGTTTCAACGGCGTGGTATCCACTTCCGTGAAACCGGAACGAGCACATTTATTGACGCAGGAATTGCAAACGCTGCTAGAAAAAGGGGCCATAGAACATGTTCCCCTGCCAGACAGACGGTCAGGCTATTACAGCCGGTATTTTCTTGTTCCCAAGAAAGATGGGGGGTTGCATCCAATTTTAGATCTTCGCGGGTTAAACCTCTACCTCAGAACATACAAGTTCAAAATGCTGACAATCCAGATGATTGTGTCTCAGATCCAGTCAGGCGATTGGTTCGTGACTATCGATCTCAAGGACGCTTATTTTCACATCGAAATCTTGCCACAACACAGGAAGTTCCTGAGGTTCGCTTTCGGGGGCGAAGCTTACCAGTATCGGGTTCTTCCATTCGGCCTAGCTTTGTCACCCCGCACGTACACAAAATGTATGGATGTAGCTCTGGCTCCTCTACGACTCCAGGGCATCCGCATTTTGAATTATATAGACGACTGGCTGATTCTGGCTCAGTCTCAGGAGCTAGCGCTTCGACATCGGGATGTCGTTCTAGCTCATCTCAAATCTCTGGGGTTGAGACTCAACGCCAAGAAAAGCGTTCTCTCACCCTCCCAGAGGACAACGTATTTGGGGGTGGTATGGGACTCGGTCGTAATGCAGGCACAGCTGTTTCCTGCACGTGTCAAATCCATTCTAAACACCCTAAAGAACATAAAGCTAGGCCAGAAAGTCACAGTTCATCATTTTCAGAAAGTTTTAGGTCTCATGGCAGCTGCATCCACGGTGATACCTTTGGGCCTCCTGCACATGAGATCGTTTCAGTTGTGGCTCAGAGCCAGGGGATTTCATCCAATGGCCAATCCCCAGAGGCAAATAAGGGTTACGCGCCAGGGGCTTCGTACCCTATCTATGTGGTTCAAACCCCGGTTTCTGACTTTGGGTCCCACTCTAGGTCCGTGTTGTCGTCGCAAGATGTTAACGACAGACGCTTCCCTCACGGGCTGGGGAGCGGTCTTAAATGGCCGTCCAGCCCAAGGGATCTGGAGAGGTCATCTTCTCGAATGGCACATCAATTGCCTCGAAATGAAGGCTGTATTTCTGGCCCTGAAATACTTCCTCCAGCAGTTGAGAGGCTACCATGTCCTAGTGCGGGTGGACAACACATCTGTAGTCTCTTACATAAATCACCAGGGTGGACTGCGTTCGCGCCTCTTGAACAAGTTAGCGCAGCAGGTCCTGCTTTCGGCACAGGACAAGTTCCTGTCCCTCAAGGCGATTTACATTCCTGGGCATATGAATGTGGGAGCAGATTTGCTGTCCAGACAAGCTGTGACACACGGGGAATGGGAACTCCACCCCGAAGTAGTGAGTCAAATCTGGGAAAGATTTTACGAAGCAGAGGTGGACCTCTTTGCCACACAGGAGACAGCACAATGTCCCCTCTACTTCTCTCTGACTCATCCAACTCCCCTGGGTCTGGACGCTATGGCCCATACGTGGCCCAGACTGCGTCTTTACGCCTTTCCTCCGATCGCTCTGCTCCCGGGAGTCCTGGCCAAGGTCCGTCAACAGGGGTCTCGCCTCTTACTGATAGCGCCCCGTTGGCCGACCAGAGTCTGGTTCTCAGATCTAATATCCCTTCTCGACGGCTCGCCGTGGGCGATTCCGATCAGGAGAGATCTTCTCTCTCAGGCGCAGGGGACAGTATTTCATCCCCGGCCCGAGCTCTGGAACCTTCATGTCTGGCCCCTGAGAGGGACCAACTAAGAGATGCTGGCCTTTCAGCAAATGTAATAGAAACTATTCTAAGTGCTAGGGCTCCCTCCACTAGAAGAATGTATGCCCTCAAATGGCGTGTTTTCGAGGACTGGTGCATGACACACCATGTAGACCCAGCTCACTGCCAAATTGTTTCAGTACTGGAGTTTCTGCAAGATAAATTGTCCTCAGGCACAGGCCCTAGTACTCTCAGAACCTATGTGGCCGCTATTTCGGCTTGCCACGGTCTGATTGATGGGATTTCTGTGGGAAAGCACCCTCTAATTGCCCGCTTCATTCGTGGGGCTAAGCGGTTGAGGCCACCCACTAGAGCTACGGTCCCTTCATGGGATTTAGCCATAGTGCTCGAAGGGTTGGCTGGCCCCCCATTCGAACCTTTAGAATCAGCGCCTGACAGGCTTCTGACTCTAAAGATGGTTTTTCTCATGGCCATTACCTCTCTAAAGAGAATTGGGGATTTACAGGCTTTGTCAGTCCTGCCATCCTGCTTAGATTTTGCCCCTGGGCAAGTCAAAGTTATTTTGCATCCTCACCCTAACTATCTCCCAAAAGTTCCTTTCTCGACCATACATCCGGTCATTCTCGAAGCTTTCTGTCCTCCGCCATTCACGACACCGGAGCAGCAAAGACTTCACTTACTGTGTCCAGTACGTGCTCTTCAGATCTATGTCCACCGCACTAGCCAGTGGCGTAAGTCAGAGCAACTTTTAATATGCCATGGGGGCCGCAACCGGGGGGCGGCTGCCACCAGGCAAACGATTTCACATTGGGTGAGGGATGCTATTGCCCTAGCCTACGAGGCGCGTGGTCAAACTTCGCCTCTAGGCGTTAGGGCCCATTCAACCAGGGGGGTGGCATCTTCAATGGCTTTAGCAAGAGGTGCACCCTTGCAGCAAGTGTGTGATGCGGCAGGTTGGTCCTCTCCGCACACATTTGTCAGATTCTATAGCTTGGATGTCCATGCTACTCCGGGCTCGCATGTCCTTGAGTCGACATCTCAGAGTCATGTCTGAGACCTCTTCGATGTTTGTGCGCACACACTACACAACCTTGGGGGTCCGGACACTTACAGTGTGGCGTTGTTGGTATTCTCGTTCCCATTAGCGCTATTGAGCGCAGCATCGAGAGTAGCTTTTGAAAGGGAACGTCTCGGGTTACTTGACTGTAACCCTGTTCCCTGAAAAAGCGGGAACGAGATGCTGCGCCTCAATGCCGCACTGTCGACGTGCCCGGACGTCTCTCAGACAAAGGGGTAACCTGGGGATGTTTCCGTTTCACGTCTATTTATAACCTGCAGGTGCACGTAATCAATGACGTTTTCACCGAGGTTATATAAGCCAATTCTTGGCGTGTTTGACACACGTGCTTCGCAACCGGTCGAACAAAGAATGTTCTCATTAGCGCTATTGAGCGCAGCATCTCGTTCCCGCTTTTTCAGGGAACAGGGTTACAGTCAAGTAACCCGAGACGTTCTCCTCTCACCTCCTCTCACTCTCACCCCACCAATATATTTATTTAGAAGTGTTTTGAACTGTTTTGTCTTGTATATTATGCTTGATATGTGCAATATTTCTATCCTGATTCAGATTAAATTACTTTTTTACTGTAGAAAACAATATTATGGATAGATGACTTATTTTAGTTGGAAGTAATGGTTTTAAGTAAAAAAAAAAAAATGTCTTGTTGATGGATTTGTTTCTTACAAACACTGAGCTTTCTGAATTACCAGTAGTTAATTGATGGACTGGAGTCTTGTGGGTTACTTGTGGATCATTGTGATGTTTTTTTATCAGCTGTTCGGACTATCATTCTGATCTGTGAGCAAGTAATGCAATTCTAGATATCCTCCAATCTGTTCTGATTAAGAAACAAACTCATCTACAACTTGGATGCCCTTAGGGTGAAAACTTTCAGCAAATTTTATTTTTTTGGGTGAACTATTCCTTTAAGAAATTAGTGTACATAAATGTCTGTGGTTAGTTCATAAATGCTGCTGATATAAATAACACAGAAAATTAACTTTTTTTTCAGTTTAAATCATGTTTTACAGTATGTTGCAATTCTTCAGTTACTGACCAACTGGTGTTTAAGCTCCCACGGGTGCTATTCCCTCAGAAAACAGCTTTCACATCGTCCAGATGAACTTAACTCTGACTTCTAATGGACTCAAGTCTGCAGTGTGAAAAGACCCTTGTAGTTTTAGTCATAGGCAGAGATGATCTATAAGAAAAAGAGGTGATGCTATCATCAATCCACAGCCAATATTGGGTTACGTGCTTGCCAGCATGCACAGCGGGCAGTAATTCTCTCCAAGACATTTAGTGCCCTTCTGAAAAGTATTTCATTTTCTAAATCATATGTTGACTGCAGAGCATAACCATCTAGACCAGACTCTATATTAAATGGAAGCATAAGCTGTCCGCATAGCTGAGAAACCCCTATTAGTAGCAAAAGTCCAGCACGCTTTTTTAGTTACTTTTAAGTTGCAAGTAACAAGCGTAGGCAGGAGAGCTTTGGACAAAGTTTCCAACAACTTTTAATTGACCAACAAAATGCACTGATGCCCAAGATTTCTCACCCTACTGCAAAGACAAAGCTCCAAATCCCTGGAAAGAGCATGTGAAGAGTGAGCCACTGGGCAAGAGAGAGAGACTGAGATCACCACATCTAACCACATCCAACAACAACCAATCAATTTGAGCAAATCTGTGACTATGGGCACCGGGTTATGTTCATTCCTTGTGCTCTTTTCAGGTTTATTAGAGTAGGTTTGTGCGAATGCCCTCCAGAATCCCAATGAATCCTGATAAGCACACCACAGCATTTGATTTACTTCCTCATAACAGTTTCTATAGCAACCATTACATGCACACGAGGGAATATTTGATATTACTTAATTCCGTTGGAATCCTTCCCTTATGTTATCAAGAGCATTTATGGTGCAAATTGCTTTTAACAGCACACTGTTTGCAATGTCCATGATTTGAGGCTGCTTTTACTGTTTTTCTCATATTGATACTGACACATACTGATGCTCTTTTGTGATGAAATATATATATATAAAGATCACAGGTCTGCTGGGTCAGCGTTTGTTTCTGGCCACAGAGGTTTGGTTCCTTGATCTTTATTGATAAGTTCATTACCGCTTCAAAGATTAACAGATCAGCAGCATGTGATAAGGTTGGATCTAATGACACTTGGCAGATTTAAAGCTAATTAACTTTCTAGGAGTTATGCTCATGGGTGTTTCTAGAAGATTTAAATGGGGGGACCAGGCTAGGGCACTACCTCAAAAGAGGGTGGCCGCAAAATAACCTTAATCTTAGGGATTTCTACCTCATCTAGCCCTTACATTTCATTTTATCACTGTAACCTAATGTATAGGTTAATATTTTTGTTTGTCATCAAATAAATTAGATGTTGTCACATGATAAATTGTAGGCTGCAACTCACACCAGTTTTTGTTCAGTGCTGAGTTTTACAATCGAAACCTCTCATTATAACATACAGAGTATGAGAGTACAGGCCTGCAAGATGTAGGCTAAATAATAGATTGATCGTGCAGTGTAGAGAGATTAATTTGGCATAATAGAACTTTGTGAGATCACGATTAACAAAGAGTGACAGCTTTTTAAGGAGCTTTGTCAGCTTTCTTGGATATAATCCATTCAAAATGTATAACTTTTGTTTCTCCTCCACACATACTTTGCAAAGGTTTTGATATGACATCCACGTACTTATGTAGAATTCAATCTCAAAATAGCAGTGATTAACATAGTGATAACTATAGCAATGGATGGGACAATATTATACCGGGCCTGGTTTATACACTTTTATTGTAGCACTATATACAAAAACAACAAAATATAAATTGCACTAAATAAAATCAAATAATGTCATAAATTCATATTTACAATAGACACTTAAGTCCAATAAGTATTAAGTAATAAATAAACAGAGAAGGCTGACTATAATCAGCTTGCTTCCATTTAGTGGGATAAGATATATAATATATAAAATATATAATATATAATTATATATAAAAAAAATATATATATATATATATTTCCTTGTCTTCAATGATGCAAAGACAAAGATCCACCACAGTACAGTATAACCAGGGGCATGTCTACATGGCGGCCAGAGGTGCCACCGGCCCCCACTGAAATACGGTTGTTTTATGGTTTATTAAAATAAATAATGTATTGGTTAACAGTTTACAATGCAATTCATTAAAGGGGAGGTTAAATGCTATTTCTTGCATACTGAGTTTTTTACACTGTTAAAGAGTTGGATTCCCATGCTAAACATGGACAAAGTTTCAAAAATTAAGTTGTACGTTTGAATGAGTATTTTTGTTCCAAAAATACTCCTTCCGGTTTGTCACAAGTTTCGGAAAGTTTTTTTTCGAGTATGGCTTTGTGTGACGTTAGATGGAGCAGAATTTCCTTATATGGGTCCTAAGGGCACTTCTGCCGGAAGAGCACGCGCTCCCGTATAGCAGAGCAATGAGAGCACAGACATTCACTGATCAGAGCGAGAGCGTTGCGAAATGGTTGCCAGGGCAAGACAACCCTGCACAGATTACCAAAAAAAAAAAAAAACAGCATTAAGGGACCAGTGGATGGAGTTTATTTTTACAGAGCATCAACGGAGTTGTGCAAGTGTTTTTGTTTGTTCCCTGCATTTCGAAGATGCTTGTTTTACAAACAAGGCCCAGTTTGACGCCGGATTTGCACATCGTTTATTTCTTAAGGATAATGCAGTCCCAACGAAAAAGGGTCATGATCGTGTGTTGGAACCGCATGCGGTGAGAAAAACTGCTTCAAATATCTCTGTGTTGTTAACTTAGCTATCGGCGCGTAAGCACATCAAGTAAACAACATGCGATGTTGTCATCAAACTGCACTTTCCACATGTACAGCTCAACAAAAAAAAAAAAAGACGACATAAAGTGGACCTTAGTCATTTTCCAAAACCGCTAAGCAAATATATACAGTTTCAGTAACGTACATACCACATAGAGACGTCGTTGCTGATGCTGCTCTTGTTAAATTTCATCCTCTGGATCTGATTCTGGATCATAATTATACGGCTGAATCTGACTGTTAGCCATGGTTTGTTTTGGATGTGTTTTTCCTCACGGTAATGTCACAGCTTCCAAACGTTCTCAACGCAAAAGCCTACTGGCGCTCGTGATTCTTTAGCTCCGCCCACACGTCACGCCTCCAGCCGGTCGTGTTTTTCCGGGAAAAATTGGTACAGACTATTTTTCTCTTATGAATATAATAAAACTAAAGACTTTTTGGAGTTATGAAGGATGCAGTACTACTCTATAGGTACTCAAGATTAACAGGATATTGAGTGAAAACGAGCATTTCACCCCCCCTTTAACATTAGTTAACTACTTTAGTTAACATGATCTAAGCATGACCGATACTTTTACAGCTTTTATTAATCTTAATGTTAATTACAACATTTATCAATGCATCATTACAATCAAAAGTTGTGCTTGTTAACATTAGTTAATGCACTGTGAATTACCATGAACTAACAATGAACAACTGTATTTTCATTAACATTAAAAAAGATGAATAAATACTGCTGTAAAAAAATAAATAAAAATCAAGCTAATTAATTAGTAACAAGTTCCACAGAAATTTTAAGTTCAGTCAATTTCGGTCTTCAAAGTGTTGCCTGAATTGTTATTTTTTAGTTGGCTCAACCTTTACTGAAATAGTTTTATACTTCATTCAACTAAAATTACTTAATTGGTCAAATATTTAGAAAACTACAGCAAATTGTGTCAATTAAATTGTAACCATTAACTCCATGGGTTTCATATGTTATCTCAACTAAGATTTATTATTTGAGCCTCATAAGAAATTTCTGTGGAAATAGTTGTTATACTGAGTTTAAGAAAATTATTACCTGGTTTCTATCAATCACTTAAACACACACACACACACACACACACACACACACACATAATAGCTTTTATTTAATAACAATCTGCATTTATAACATTTGTCATACACTACAGATTGTGTCAAAGCAGCAGTATCAAACAGAAAAAAACTGTGTGTTGAAGCAACCAAAACTCCATACTTCTCTGGCCAGACGAATCCAGCAGTTTAACTGCAGGCTGCAACACAGGTACAGAGGACCGGTCTGGTTCCTGTGGTCTTGTCCCGATGGCTGTCTTTGTGATGAGGATCTGTCTCTGGGGCCCATCTAGTTGTCCTGGTCTCCGCGGACATTCAGGGCTATCAAGAGCTTGTCTAGGTGTTGATCCACCATGTGATCTGGATATAGACTGGATCTGGTGGCTACGGTGACCTTGGAATAAGAATGAGATAGTATAAAATTAGCATAAATTCCACTGAGAACAATAAAGCACATCTGAATAGTAAATGCACAACTTGTACACATATTACCTTCAGTCTGAGTGTTGAAAGTAGACACACTATGGCAGTATCAGTGGAGCAGTCTGGTCACATGGCAGTGTTTGGAGCCTTGAAAGAAATGACTGGTCACACCCTGATTAAGAAAAAAAAAAAAAAAAACACACACCTCAACCCAAGTCTACCTTAAACAGCATTCAAATAATCTAAAAATAAATGTTTTACAAATAACTTGATCATTTGTCCCAATGTTTACCAAATCATGATCTCTTTAACAGTGCAGGGACGTCAAAATGAGGACCAAATACGGACGTCCTCCGAACATCTGCCAGCGAACGTACTGCAGACCTAAGCAGAGGTTCAGAAATGAGACACAGACTGCTTTGATAACAGCTTTGTGAAGAGATTCAGTTGTTTATTCTCATTCGGAACAACAAAATCTTCTCCATAGCGTTTTCACGAGGCCTGTGTAATCAAGCGCTCCCCTTTAAACTATTTAGGCAGGTTATCTCCAATTAAGGGATTAAACGCTACACATTAATACACTGATTGGCAATCGGAGCAAACAAATATTCCCCATAGGTAACAGTGAACAATTCTACAATAAATCAATCACAGTGAGTAAAAGTCTCATAAATGAGTTTCAGGATATAGTCTAACAATAATAGACTACAGTGAATAAAGTCAAATAAATAAAGTTCACATACACACACTCCAACACTGCAAGAAACACTTCAAATCAAATCGCCGTACGCACATTAATACAGCATTTCACACTAAAAAAACATTACAAAATAGAGAGTGGGGTCACATCATCACATCGTTCATACAACGCTTATTTGATGTTTTTATATATGTTGTACGTTTGTGTATAAATATGTTTGCACACTTTTAAATATACAAGTATTGATATATTCAGTCTAAAAACAAATTCAGTTCCAATTACCTGACACGTGAACTTGACAAACCTTTAACATATCCTTAATATTCATTTTTCTTCAGACACAACTTATAAAACACTTCTAAATATCCACTCAAAAACATTGCATATGTAGTATGTTTTTGTCAATAAATTTTGTCTAAAAAATAACATCTATTTAGTGGCACTTACCTGACTAGTGAACTTGACAAGGTGGCACTGTTTTTCCTAGATTAGTTTTTATTAGTTTAGTCAACATTAACATAGTTAATTGTCGACTGGATTTGAACATAATCGTTCATTCAATACTTTTCAAATATGTTTGTGTAGACTTAATATAATATATCCTCTCAACTACTGTATGCCTAAGCAATAAAATGAGCTCAACTTAAATATTTTTGCACTTCCAACATTTTGTTAATTTGATTTTTTACAGTGTGTCATAAATGTACTGTTTATGGTTGGGTCCTGTTAGGTAATACATTAACTAACATCAATGGAAGCTTATTGTGTTAAGTGTTACCATGTATTGAAAACTGTGGTTAATGTTTGACCTATTCCACATTTTGCACAAGTATCATAAACTAAAATTCTGTTTTATCAACTAAAATGATAGGCCATTTAGAGTGAAAAAAAAATATATATATACACCTTAAAGTTAAAGAAAGAAAGATTTTTTTTTATCCTGCATTAATAGTAAATGTTAATACTGATTGTATTACCATCATATCACTTTGATACTAAGCAACATGAAAGCATTTTATAAAACAGCCGCACATTTTAATAAGACTATTCTTTCTCTCACACTGCATGTTTTCAAATGCTCAATATACCCAGTGGAGTCCTGACACATCCTCCCAAGGCTATTTTACATTTTATTTGGGTATTAAGGCAGATGAAATATGCTAACTGGACTAAGATTTCCTCCCTATTGGAATGCGTCTCCACCCACTACTGTGTTTAATGGGCTCGCTCCCTGACACACTGTTAACTGCCCTGCATAATGTCACACCTGCGGGCATAACAGAAGCACAGACTTACTCCATTATCGCTGGCAGGTGGAATACCATATCTGCAGAAATTTGCTAGAGCTGTGAGCTAACGCTTGACTTCATGGGCTGATGTGAACGGGACTGAAACACGTTTCAAGGATAGCTTTGAAGAATAATGATGAGTCAAGTTTAGACTGAAAAATTTAAGAGATATGGACTGTTGATATTAAACGGCACATCTTGCAATTTTGTTCTTTATTAGCTTTGAGATTAATATGCATCAGAGCAGGTGGTATCACATAAAGCTGATATCAGTGTCAGAAGCAGTGAAATATTTAAGAAATGTTGGTATAGGAGCATCTGTGAATTTAAATACAGCATGTATGAAAGTGTCATTTATCCACTCAGTTTGATGAGCCTGTAAAATTTATTGGATGAGTCACTCATACACTACATCACAACAGACCCCAATACAGTTTCCTTTAGCATCACACAGTTTTTAGCTAAGTTGGTTTTGCACGACAGTGCCATGACTCGTGACCTCAAGCATAATATATATATTTTTTTTTTAGTTAGTTAGTACAGAATATGTATGTGTGTGTGTGTGTGTGTGTGCGTGTGCGTGTGTGTGGATCTTTATAACAAACACATAACACAACATAACATAAATTATATTATACAGTCCTATACCTAATATTATACAAGTGGTGAACATTTTGTTATTTAATATACATCTCGCTAGTACACTTTGAATTAATCAATAACAACATTATATTATATTATATGTAAATAGATTAATATGTAAATTTTCTGTAGCAATTGAGTTTAAGGTGTAAAGTATACTACATTTTGGAACATTCTTAAGAAAAATGATGAGGTGATTGAAGTCATTAATGATAACGGATTTGCATAAATATACATGAATACAATTATTTGATCCTATCACTATGGTAAAAACATATATTATATTATATTATATTATATTATATTATATTATATTATATTATATTATATTATATTATATTATATTATATTATTTCAGTTTAAGTCCAAAGATGAAGACATCTTTATGATGTAGAAAGGTTCCAACACAATTATATACAAAACTCAGAAAATCCACATGCGAACAGGCAACAAAACAAGTGCACAAAACAATACTGGAAACTGAAGGACACGAGGAACTTAAATACACAATGACAATGAATTAAAACATGAACAGTTGTGAATTAATTAATGAATTACCATAAGCAACTGAGGACTGGCAGAAAAAAAATGGAACACAGGAAAAGAGGAAATGCAAACTAAAAGATCATGAAAATAAAAGCAGAACAGAAGAATGTGACTTTTTCTCATATGTATCTAGCTACTGTGCACTGAATTCATAATGACTTGAATTTTAAGACAATAACTACATTAAAAATATAATATTTTGAAATATAATAGCACATTATATTTTATTCTTTTCTCTGTAGCAATTGAGTTTAAGATGTGTAGTACTGCATTTTCGAACATTATAAAGAAAAATGACAAAGGAGATTGAAGTCATTCATCAAAACAGACACATAAATATACATAAACAACATGATTTAACAAAATGGCTGCCAAATGGGCTGACTTGCTTACAAAAAAAAGAATTTGTACCCATAAGGCACTGTTCTCACTTTGCCACTCTTACTAACTTGTTCACAAGCTGAGCTGCAAGAGAACATTAGGCTAATTTATGGAAATGGTTGGTTTGCTTTCCCTTTCCCCATAAATTCATGTATTTCAGCTCCCCGGTTAACGATCCTATTCTCTCTTGAATTATATACATTAAAATTTTGATAAATTACTTCAATCACCTTCATTATTTTCCTCATAATGTTCCCCAATTCAGCACTTTTCACCTTGACCTCAATTGCTACTGACAATTTTACATCCGGATCTATTCACCATTCACCATTACTCCATTGATAATTTCACCTGTGCTCATATTCCACAGGTCTTCATGCATAGATCAATAAAAATATTTCTGTGGTGTGTATACTAATGCTTTTCAGTTGAATGGTGTCGGTCGTGGGACACATGCCATATGTAGGGATGTTGAAGCAGTGATGAATAACTCCAATCTAAGAAACTCATGAAATATTTAGTGGAATAACACTCACTGACCTCGGCTGGTGGAGTTAATTTCAAATGTAAAGTGGCCGTAGCAGTGTAATGGATGTGTCTCTCTGTAAGATTCACCATCTGCTGCTCTGGGTATCCTGGCAGCAGTTAAAAAAACACATAAATGGAAAGTAGACAACCAGTTGTGCCCACATCATGAAGAAGTGCAAAATCAACAAGAGAGCAATGATATGCAAGTGCTATGACAAGCCACAGTTAGCTTAATGCAGTAAACGTAGCAAGGTTTTTTGTTGTTGTTTTAAATTGTATAATAAATTAAAAGAAAATAGATAGGAAAAGAATAGAGCTTTTTTTTTAAGGAAACAAACAGTAAATGAATAGAGTACAAGTCTAAACGGGGCAAGGTTTTATTTTATTTTATTTTATTTTTTTTTCAAGAGTAGACTTAGAATGGAGAGTGCTAGAGTAAGAGGGTCAAATAAAGATGGAATAAATGGCTAAGGACTCGGCTGCTTGGTTTGAGTTGGGCAGGTCATTCCACCAGGAGGGAACATTTAATTTAAAAGTCTTTGAAAGTGATTTTGTGCATCTTTGAAATGGAACAATAAAGCAATGTCCACTTGCAGCACACAAGATTCTCGAGGGTACATAAGTCTGAAATAATGTATTAAGGTAAAGGGTGCAGAACCAGTTGTGGTTTTGTAGGCAAACATCAATGACTTGAATTTTATGTGAGCAGCTACGTTCAAATTGATAAACAGAGGTGTGAGGTGCATTATTGACGGCTCGTTCAAAATTAATCATGCTGCTGCATTCTGTATCAATTTTTAAAGGTTTGATAGAACTGGCTGGAAGACCTGCCAAGAGAGCATTGCAATAGTTCAGACTGGACTGAAGAAGAGCTTGAACAAGGAGTTGTGAAACATGTTCCGAAAGAAAGGGCCTGATCTTCTTGATGTTGAATAAAGTAAATCTGCAGGACCGGGCAGTTTTCCCCCATTCAATGCTGTGTGCGCCTATCAGATGTCTGCGAGAGCCTCCCGGTCAGACAACCTGACCTTTCTTCTCCAATCCAACCATACCAGTCCATCTTTGATTACCTCCACCTTAGAAATTATCAGGCTAAATTCCCCCACCATCCATTATTTATTTTTAAAAGAAGTTTGAAAAGGCTAAGCGACGGTATACAGTTTCCGAACATTCCAACACCCCCGCGCTGCCAGAGGCAGGGTGTAGATTAATGTAAACTTGACTCGCGACACTCGTGTGTATCCCCTAAACACATCAACGATGAAATAATGAAGTGTAGGCAATCTAGGTGTGAGACGGGAACCAATGGTCAGAATATTATAGACAAAAGAATAATGTTTTTTTCCCCAGTAGTTTTACAGACTATGTGACATTCACACTTACTATAAAGGACTGATTATGGTTCTTTTGTATTGCAAACATGATACTTGACTCTGAACCTCTCAGTCAGCCATTTTGCCCTTTGCCCACTGATTATAAGGGGCCTATCAGCCAGTAGGGCCTGTACACCAAAACCACAAGCTGTTCCAGTCGAGGCAACTAGGGGCTTCCTGGTAGGTTTATACAATCAGGCTGCTCCTCCCCCATTGGCCTCAACCGTTCCAATGCTGTGAGCTCCCTCTAGGCATCAGCTTGATCCCAAGTCCAACACCAGCAGCTGGTAGGCCTACCTTTCCAATGCATGAGTTGCTCACATCTGAGTATGTAGGCTTTTTTGGCATGCCAATCAGGTGACTTCTCAAAACATCAGCCCCTGCCTCTGCTCAGTGCTTATTTTGGGGGGTGATCTTAGTCTGGCAGCTGTCCTTTGCTCAATTGCTTTTTGGGGGTTACTCTAGATTCGGGCCATTCCCAAGCTCGGAGCCGTTCCCCGGACAGCATGCCAAATATTTATATGTAAACATGAACTCGGGAAATTATGTTTTATTAACAAGGTCTGGTAGAAGCGTGTCAGATAGTTAGCGTAATTTACACAAGTGGAGCGCACTCAAGTTAAACAACACCAGGGTATAAATACAGCTGACTTTCCTCTATCCACTGACGGTTTATCAGCATCCCTCCTCTTCCCCATATCCTCACTTATATGAGGAGTGGGGTTACTCTAGGTTTCAGCAATTCCCAAGCTTGGAGACCTTCCCCGGACAGCACGCCAAATATACATTGCCATACTTCAGCTATTTATATGTAAGCGTGAACTTGTGAATTCCTTTAGATACACAGGAGGAGCTCTAATCAGGGAAGGATGCCGTCTGATACACGGTGAGGTTGGCCGGTATACCTTATCAATTTCTGGCATGGTGTTTGAAATTTTATCGGTCGAGTATAAAAGAGCATAAGTCACAGGAGCTTTTGGAGTTGGTGAAAGATGAAACCTGTTTCTCTTTAACTCTTCCCTTACCAGCATTTTTGAAAAAAGTTGCCACTGTGACACACAGTCAGCGGTTTTGATGATTTTCACTTAAATTTGATGGGTATATTCTCGGGTATATTTTGCTGTATGAATATTTGAATATGAATATTTTATCAACACTTGAATATAGGTAGGTTTGAAAATAAAGTTGAGAAAATAATTTTTTTGGCAAAAACTAATAATATTCAGTATGATTATCAATAAATAAATCCAGTAAATAACTTCAATCAACTCCTCCAAAGCTTGCACAGACAAATACCACTTCCTGGATCAACATTTTACTCCATAACATTATGCAGTTTTCATTTATATGCGGTCTATGGCTGATGATCGCATTATTTTTCATATGCTGAAATATTGCATATTGCATATCTGTTTACTTAAGATCGCTAATTTCTTCGTCCTGTTCATGTCTATTTTGGTTTGGGAAGTTTTGTACTCCTTCAGAAGATGTGTAATAATGCCTTAATAATAATAATAATTACTTATAAAATGGAAACACGAAAAGCTGTAAAAACTCATCTATGGCAGGGAAAGGGTGTCTTCTAAAAGATGAGATAACTCCTCAATGGCCAGGAAAGAGCTAAAGCCACAAATATGTAAGATTTTTTTATTCAAATATCCAAAAAACACTAGAAAAGTGTTACATATTTTGCTGTCTTGTGTACATACATTATCCCAAAAGTTTTGCTCTTTAAATCCAGAAAAATAAGCAATTTTAACCGCTGACACAGACAGTGTTCATCGTGTCATAGTGTCACCTGCCATTGACTTCAACTCCTAGATTTCCAGTTCAGTTTTTTAGAAAACATGGAAACACCAAAGGTGTTTTAATATAGTGTGCATTTTAATAGACTGGAGATGATCGCACTGAGAATTATTATAACAGAACTTTCAAATGTATCTATTATAATAAAACAGCACTGCTTTTCCCCCCACATACTCACATTCGAAAGGAGCGGATGCAGTTGACTGTGGCATAATAAAAGCTCTGCTGCTTTCGAGCCAGATGAGGTGCTCGTTCAGTGGCTTCGCCCCACTTCAACGGCTTTCAGCCTCACCCTGCTTCATTCTGCTACCTCAATAAATCAGTAGCTCATCCATGAACATGATTTCTGCCCGAGCCCCCTCAGACTGTATCAGCTGTGGGGATGAAGTCAAAAACTCCCATGATTCCACTCTCTGTCACAGTGTCATCAAACTATGCCTATGTCTATTTGTTTATTTTAAATATGCGGCCTCCAGTGGCGAAAATTACATATTGTGCCTTTAAGGTACCTATGGGTGTCTCTATAAATTAAGATCTGGGAAAGCCAGCAAGTGGACACAACAGTGCCCCTTTCAGAAGTGTCTTTGGCACATACATGTTCACATGGTTGTAAGTGCATCAGGTCATTTGCTTTGTGTCTTCAGTCTAAAATTTTGTTTCTGTTTCTGTCTGTATGTCATTTCAGCTTTTACAAATCTGCGCATTCTGGACTTAGCTGAAAAAGAATCACAGCAACTCCTGTCCTGATTTTCCTTCCCACAAGGAGCTCGGCAGGACTGTAACCACTGACAAGAGGGGTTGCTTGGTAAGCCATAAGTGCAAGGTTAGAGTCAGCTGTCTTTTTCAGGAGGTTCTTGATTGTCTTCACAGCTCACTCTACCACCCCATTGCTCTGTGGAAAGTGAGGACTCAATGTCACATCAAAACCCCGGTCTTGTACAAAGACCCAAAAACTGTCTGAGGCAGACTCTGGCCTGTTGTCTGAGTGCACCACCTCAGGTATTCCATGAGGTGCAAAGATAGATTTGAAGTGTTCAGTTATAGCTTCTTTTGTTGTTGACATCAGTTTTGAAACTTCAAAAGAAAATAAAATAAAAATGAACAAAGTAGTCTACAATGACCTAGTAGTGCTTGTAGTCTTTATGGAACAAATCTACTCCTACTGTGGACAACAGCCTTGGTGGAAATTCAACAGGCAGCATTGTTTCTTTGAAATGTATTCTCTCACGTGGACATATGACACAGTTCTCAATCATTCCACACAGTATTTCTTTAGCTGCTGGAGTATGGAATCGTTGTCTTTGTGCTCTTGGACCTCTTTGCGCTTTTTATCTGTAGCTGGAAGGCTTCCCAAAACAGAGTCAGCATACAGTCTTGTTCAAAATAATAGCAGTACAATATGACTAACCAGAATAATCAAGGTTTTTCGTATATTTTTTATTGCTACGTGGCAAACAAGTTACCAGTAGGTTCAGTAGATTCTCAGAAAACAAATGAGACCCAGCATTCATGATATGCACGCTCTTAAGGCTGTGCAATTGGGCAATTAGTTGAATTAGTTGAAAGGGGTGTGTTCAAAAAAATAGCAGTGTGGCATTCAATCACTGAGGTCATCAATTTTGTGAAGAAACAGGTGTGAATCAGGTGGCCCCTATTTAAGGATGAAGCCAACACTTGTTGAACATGCATTTGAAAGCTGAGGAAAATGGGTCGTTCAAGACATTGTTCAGAAGAACAGCGTACTTTGATTAAAAAGTTGATTAGAGAGGGGAAAACCTATAAAGAGGTGCAAAAAATGATAGGCTGTTCAGCTAAAATGATCTCCAATGCCTTAAAATGGAGAGCAAAACCAGAGAGACGTGGAAGAAAACGGAAGACAACCATCAAAATGGATAGAAGAATAACCAGAATGGCAAAGGCTCAGCCAATGATCACCTCCAGGATGATCAAAGACAGTCTGGAGTTACCTGTAAGTACTGTGACAGTTAGAAGACGTCTGTGTGAAGCTAATCTATTTTCAAGAATCCCCCGCAAAGTCCCTCTGTTAAAAAAAAGGCATGTGCAGAAGAGGTTACAATTTGCCAAAGAACACATCAACTGGCCTAAAGAGAAATGGAGGAACATTTTGTGGACTGATGAGAGTAAAATTGTTCTTTTTGGGTCCAAGGGCCACAGGCAGTTTGTGAGACGACCCCCAAACTCTGAATTCAAGCCACAGTACACAGTGAAGACAGTGAAGCATGGAGGTGCAAGCATCATGATATGGGCATGTTTCTCCTACTATGGTGTTGGGCCTATTTATCGCATACCAGGGATCATGGATCAGTTTGCATATGTTAGAATACTTGAAGAGGTCATGTTGCCCTATGCTGAAGAGGACATGCCCTTGAAATGGTTGTTTCAACAAGACAATGACCCAAAACACACTAGTAAACGGGCAAAGTCTTGGTTCCAAACCAACAAAATTAATGTTATGAAGTGGCCAGCCCAATCTCCAGACCTTAATCCAATTGAGAACTTGTGGGGTGATATCAAAAATGCTGTTTCTGAAGCAAAACCAAGAAATGTGAATGAATTGTGGAATGTTGTTAAAGAATCATGGATTGGAATAACAGCTGAGAGGTGCCACAAGTTGGTTGACTCCATGCCACACAGATGTCAAGCAGTTTTAAAAAACTGTGGTCATACAACTAAATATTAGTTTAGTGATTCACAGGATTGCTAAATCCCAGAAAAAAAAAAATGTTTGTACAAAATAGTTTTGAGTTTGTACAGTCAAAGGTAGACACTGCTATTTTTTTGAACACACCCCTTTCAACTAATTGCCCAATTGCACAGCCTTAAGAGCGTGCATATCATGAATGCTGGGTCTTGTTTGTTTTCTGACAATCTACTGAACCTACTGGTAACTTGTTTGCCACGTAGCAATAAAAAATATACTAAAAACCTTGATTATTCTGGTTAGTCACATTGTACTGCTATTATTTTGAACAAGACTGTACATGTTGATGTCTTCTTCGGACAGTCCTTCTGCTGTACTGTTTATGGGAGCTCTAGACAACACATCTGCTGTGGCAATGTTTTTGCAGGCCAAATGTGATATGGTGTATGCAAACCACAGAAGATGCATATGAATGCACTGAATGCATGGGAAGTTCATCTAATTTACTGGAGCTGAGCAGAGGAACTAGAAGTGTACTGTATGATCAGTTTAAATGTGGAAACTTTTCCCAATTAGAAACTCTGCACACCATCTACAAGCCCATGTGGAGGCCAATGCCTCATTCTCTATTTGTGAAAATATACGCCACAGGTTTTCATATGTTGTCTGCTGGCTTCTGGAGAAAAACAGCACCCAACCCTTGTGAAAAGGCTTCCACAGAGACAACGGTATTTTAAAAAGTTGTTTTGTCATTATCATAATTTTATTTTCTTTTGATCTCGACATAAGGAAAGTTTTTTCATTGCCACTACTTAATATTTTCTCATATTTTCTCATGATCTCGACATAACAAAAGTTCTCTTTCAAGGGAACTTGGAACTGCTCCCTCTGGGGGCGCTATGGGGAACACCTCGTTGTGACCTGTGTCTGAAGAATACATTGAAAAAACAAATCCTATATAGTGTGGCCTTCGCGCGGTTGCTTCATGCCCTTTCTTGAGTTGGTAAAAGCCCCATTCATCTTGGGTGCCACTCCACCTATGTCTCCTCGGATACCTATCTAAACAGGGTGTTGCTACTAAAGAACTGTTGAGACAGCTCTTTAAGCAAGCTTATGCGTAAGCTAGCGGTAGCTCCTGTGTGACAGACAAGACTTGGTATAAAATGCTAGGTTCTTAGCCGTATCCCTTTAAAGGAATCTTTCCTCATTCCAAGCCTTCAGCTCTAACCCGGGCAGAGGCCCTAACAATTAAGTTGGGTATGTAGCTTAGGCCCTTTGCCGTAAGGGGTACTGTCACAGACAGCCGTCTAAACATCGCAGTGGCAACTCCCATGGAAATGGAAGAGTTGGTACTTAGTGCTCGCCATGAATCTGGCCTGCGCTCCCCTCAGCATGACGGCATGGGTATACTTTTCTCCACGAATGTAACCATGGTTCCCTGAGTAGGGAACGAGACACTGCGTCCTCTAGCTTCCTGCCATGCTTTGGATGCAAGCTTCAGACAAAGAAGTGAATGAAGTGTTCTCTTAGTGCCTGTTTATAGTCATACCGGTAGTGATCTCAGAGGCTGTAGCCGGCCAACAAGTTGGTGTTTTTTCAATGTATGCTTCAGACACGGGTCACGACGAGGTGTTTCTTATAGGGCCCCCTAGAGGACGCAGTGTCTCGTTTCCTAATCAGGGAACCATGGTTACATTTGTAACCTGAGACTTTGTTCTCTACGTTACACAACTGTGCCAACAGGTGGCAGCATAGAATTAAATATAACTGATGGGGTGTTGAATACTATATCCACTTTAAGTGTTTTGGACAGAATTGGGACCTTTCTGGGTTCCCTATACAGCATATTGACTTTTATTATCAAATGGTGGTAACGAGAAAACTTTCGTTATGGTGAGATCACAAGATAATTAAGTCGCGATCACAGCCTCTTAGTGCTTCTGTAATATTTTCATACAACAACGATGCAATAAAATTTTCAAAAGTGAATGTTTATAATTAAATTTATAATGATACAAAATATTTCTTTCAAACAAATTCTTATTCAAACTTTCTTTTCATCAGAGAATCCTGAAAAAAGCACCACACGTGTTTTCAACAAACAACAATAAATATTTATTTAGCATAAAATAAGCATATTAGATATTAGACAAATGTAGCTTAAAATGAATAAATTATATTTTTTATAATTAATTAATATCATATTTTTGAACACATAAATGCATCCTTGGTTAGCAAAATATGTTTTTTTTTATATTTAAAACAATATTTTTAATGGTTGTCTGTGTATATAAATACCATAGTGAACTGACATTTTTAATACAGTATTGGATTCATTATGGATTTCATGATTTTATTTTATTTTTTTCATGATGGAACTCACGAACAAATAGTTAACAGTTCATTTGGGGAACATTTTCATGGGCAGTTCCTCACACAAATATGTTGCATAAGACATGTCTTTCTGCTAGGATTCAAAATGGAAAAGGCTCTCAGTTCGTAGAATGTCACTTTGTTCTTTTCATTCTCATTCAGTGTTTTACTAGCTTTATTATGTCTTTTTTCTCTCGTTTCCTAGTACTGTGATAGCCTAAGCCTGCTAAACACTTCCCCAATTCAATGAAAAAAGGAAAATTAAGAAGGAACAGAAAGAAACATTGTGTCTGAGATTCAGTGTTGGGCAAGCTATTTGGAAAATGTAGTGAGCTAAGCTACCAGTTACTCTACAGTAAATGAAGCTTCACTACACTGAAGCTACCCCCTGGGAAATGTAGCAAGCTAAGCTACATCAACAGTAGCTTGCTAAATCTAAGCTACTTTTAAAATTAAATATGTATGTTGAAAATGTTTTATTACAAGTCAATGCTATCTCAGTGCTCAAAACTGCCAGTCAAACAGATAGGCAGGTGTAATTGTTGTGTTTTTTGTGTTCCTTATCAATTTGGCAACAAAAACAATCAAAATACATGTAATTAACAATGTGCGCACAAGTAAGTGTATGCACCTGTTGCATGGGCATGCTTAATATACTGTAGGACTTTGCAGAACAAAATGCAAGACCTCCAAACAGTACAAAAAAAAAATGTCCAGGCTGGGCCTTATGAAACAAAAATATATTGCAGTATATTGGAAAATATCATGTAATATATTAGGCATATATTCTTATATATTGTATATATTTATTTTTTCCAATATATTGCAATATATTGAAAGCGGCAATCATTTGTATATTTTGCAATATATAATATAATATATGTGTCATCAATATATTATTAAATGTATTTAAATATATAAAATATTAGAAATAAAAAGGGAAAATAATATATTACAATATATCACAATATATTTTAAGAAATATATTGGTAAACATATTTTCCTTTCGTAAGGGCGGACCCTGATAATTTTTACAAGCAGCATCTGAAAATATATTTTCTCTCTGTTATCTCGGTCAGTGTCATGTACTTGTCGAGGTACGGCCACGGCGACTCACTCCTCGGGATTAACTGTTCTCCGACCTCATCCTATGCCATCATTTCATCAAATAATTTTTTGCCTGACTGGCCAAGGAGTGGTACCATCCGGAGCAGAAGGTGGCAGTAATGCATCATAAAGATGGTTGGTTGCTATCCACCGTGAACACGAACAAGATGAAGTAGCGCCGTCGCGTCACTACTGATCCAGGATCAGCGATCTTAGCAGTTGTATTTCCCGATTTGAGTTTGAGCTTCAGAAATGCTTGCGAAAATGTAGCTTGTGTGGAAGCTACCGCGCTACTTGGTAAAAAAAAAGAGCTTCGCTACTGAAATGCTATTTGATTCAGAAAGTAGCGAAGCTACGACCAAGCTACTGAGAAATGTAGTTAAACTAGTAGCTTCGCTGCTTGTAGCGACGCTACTGCCCAACACTGCTGAGATTTCTCTTTGGCTTTCAACATCAGGCAGGATTCCATTTTATGGAGTATATCCTTCTCTTTCCCTGCTCTAGACATATGGAACTATCAGCCAATATCAAGAATAGATTTCTTGCTAAAGTAGGGTTGATAATTAATTCTTATTTGAGATGCTTAATTGCTCTCCAGGACTGGGCTTATTTCAGCATCAGGGAAAAGCTCTCGGGTAAAGACCTCCTAAGTTTCAGATCATACCTCTGTGCTCTTATATAATTGAGTGCCATAACCCAAATGGATGGTCTTGGAACAAGCTTTGTATGAAGCTATATGGATACTTTTAGCTTATTTGTTTTGTATGCCTATAAAAGCTCATGAGAGGGCTACAAGACAATTCATTAGTAACCAGGGTGAGCAGCCCCTCTGAGTTTATTATTTCCTATTACAACTATAATTGTATTGGATAGATAACTGCTGATATAACCTATAATAGCCTTTAGCAATAACAACCGGTAATGCAGTGAGGTAATCTACAAAGCTTTATGGAACAGCCAGGGGTCACACACTAATCCTAATTGCAAGAATCTGGCTCTTGGTGTGATTTGCATGTGGTCAAATTCATCACATCGAATTGATGCATAAGCATCCTAACAATTAACTGTGCACTATGTAAGAGATGCTAGATTTGGCAAAGCACACAGCTTGGGATCGTGCGGTTTAGCAATGGCTTGATTAAAAATGTCATCAAAGGTTTCTGGAATTATTTTAATTCGCATAGAGGGAATGTGCAAACGCTGAGATTCTTAAAAATGTGAGGATGCAGAACTGAGAGATCAAGGTCAGTCTGCTTTGTTAATTTATTATGGCACTTAGTGAGGAATTATTTAATATAATGTCACTAAATGCACTCTAATAACCTTCTAACAGGCTGTGGAATTTTTTAGAAATGGTGGCTGCATGGGAACTATTTACAGTGTGAGAGAGCTTGTCTGTGCAAAAGCAACTGCTAAGATATACGTTCATTTAAATATAATAGCAACATTAGGAAATTACAAAAATATTAGGCTTAGCTTTATTATTTAAATATGTTCAAATAAATAAGTTGGTCTGTATAGATTTACATATATTACTGTGACATTGCACCATACCATTGCTCAAAAAAAAAAAAAAAAAAAAAAAAAAAAAAAACACTAATGCTGCAATACTTTTGTTGACTGTGTAATAACCAGAACTGAAAATCCTCAGAGGTGTGATCAAATTCACACATATTAGAGGATTCTGTAATAGGAATTTATGAAAGGAAGTATATTGAGATGCAGAAGCTGTCTCTACAGTATATGCAGTAAAAGTGTGTGAAGCTTTAGGTTACCTCCACTTTAGGCATCATATCCTGATTTTCTGAGGTGTGCTGACACATGTACAGCTGCATTCCCTGCTGTCCAAATGAGAGGATTACTTCACGATTGCAATAATCCCCCCACTACAATGGGACACCTGCCCGGTGTTACCAAAAACATATCCTGCCAGACGAAACCCTGAACAATCAGTCTTTTGGAGTGCTGTCATAATCTTTTCCAAGTTAGCCAGCATGAGAGAACTTGTTTGTTTGAGTGTCAACTTTTGCAGTGATTGATCGCCTACAAATAATATGTTATGTATGACAGTATTGGCTGCTCCTCTTCAACGGACACTGTGGTGTTGTTAGAATTTTTAGCGTGCTCTGTCACATTGTGAAAGGATCAGCTTTATCTCAAAACATTTGTTCGAATGTCTTTGCCAGGCAAATTTGAGGTTGCCAGAGCTTGACAGACTACTGGACGAAGCCAAGGAATTAGAGTGCAAGTCTGATAGCTCTGGTCCAGCGGTTGCAGGGGTGTGCAGAGACTGTTAGAAAAGAGCAGTCTCAAAGCCTTTTTGTGAAATACGAAGGAGAAGATAGAATAAATTATTGTTTGCACATTGTTGTAGTATGTGATTTGGGATTTAATTTAAAGAAGATTAAGAAAAGGAAATGATAGATACTGGGAAATGAAGTGATCATAAAAGTCTCCTCCTGCCTAATTAGTTTGAACACTACAAGGCACATAAGTGTGAGGCATATATCGCAACTTTAGTATACTTCATTTGACATGCCATTTTCTAAACAGTGCATGTATATATATATATATATATATATATATTAGGGGTGTAACGATACACGTATTCGTATTGAACCGTTCGGTACGACGCTTTCGGTTCGGTACGCGGTACGCATTATGTATACCGAACGGTTCGTTGGAGTAATTAATTATATTTGAAAAAAAAAAAAAAAAAAAGAGAGAGAGAAATATAATGATATGCGTTCAACAAGGTAGCCCAATAACCCAAACAACTGTAACAGGCAACGCCCCTGACACTCCCGAAGAAGAAAAAAACACCATCTTATATGTTTATGTTAGGCTACTCAGTCAGGCGCTCGCTCACTCAGTACGCGCTGAAGGCTCGTTGCAAAATAGCCAATGCGTTTAACAGACTAGAAATGAGAAGATCCTCCAATAACCAACAGGTCTGGTGTTTGGGTGCACTTTGGATTCCCTTTAAGCTATAATGGTGATGGCAAGAGAGTGGTGGATATAAAAACAACGGTATGTCGCATCTGCAACATGACAGGGTACACCAGCGGGAATACAAAAAAAAAAAAAAAAAAAAAAAACACCAGCGGGAATATCTGGGATATATGCGTCAGTACTATCTGGGAAAAGACGAAAAAAAGGAGAAACATGCACGCAGCAAACTATCCCTGCAGCATTTAGACACTATAGCTTACAGGGAATCCAACCCAAACAACAGACCTGTTGGTTATTTTAGGATCTTATATTTCTGGTCTGTTAAATGCATTCGACATTTTGCAACGAGCCTTCAGCGCGTGCTGAGTGAGCGAGCGCCTTAGGGGCCGTTCACATATCGTGCCTAAAAACGCATGGAAAACGCTAAGCGCGTCTTTCTCCTCCTTTCCAAAGCGCTCGGGCAGAAGCGCTCATGAGGCGTCTGTCTTTGCTAAGCAACAATGACGTGCTCTCTCCATGAGACGCGGAAATTTCAGCGAAGGATAAATGGATTTGCAGCTCTAAAAATCGCTTGCAGTAGCTCTGCTACTAAATTTATTTCAAAATTGCAATCCATATACAACTATGATCAGCTGTTCCTTCAACTTGGCTGAGCTCTCAACGTTGTTACGGGAAAGGATGAAGCAGATTGGTTGGTTCTTGTCACATGACCCGCGGTGCGCTTGCGGCATTCTGAAAAGTTGAGATGTTTTTACATTTTGCTGTATCTAAAACGTATCGAACCAAACCGAACCGAACCGTGACATCAGTGTATCGTATCGAACCGAACCGTGAATTTAGTGAACCGTTACACCCCTAATATATATATATATATATATATATATATATATATATATATATATATATATATATATATAAATATATGCCCTCTGCTGTTTCATGAGCTCTGAGCGGCCACTGATGCCATGGAGCTTACATCTCCAAAAATGTCAAAGCAAAAAAAAAAAAAAAAAAAAAAGATGTTATCTTTATTAACAAATCACATATTTGAAATCTAAAAAAAAAAAAAAAAACATTATTGCCCAAAACACTATTAAAACTACATTCCGTGACACAAAAACTATTTAGTTTTATTTTTATTATTATTATTATTTTGGTCATCTGCCATAACACTCGCTGTTTGAGATATGAGAAGCAGAGTGATGTAAATAGTGAAAGGGCATTCTTGTAGCAATACCAGTACAATATCTCTCGGTTCTCAAAATCAGACTTGTAAAACAGAAAGAAATATATATATATATATATATATATATATATATATACAGGTCCTTCTCAAAAAATTAGCATATTGTGATAAAGTTCATTATTTTCCATAATGTAATGATAAAAATTAAACTTCCATATATTTTAGATTCATTGCACACCAACTGAAATATTTCAGGTCTTTTATTGTTTTAATACTGATGATTTTGGCATTCCGGATGGGTTAAATGCAGAGCACAAATTCTGAGTATGGGTCACCATACTTGGCTGAATGTCACTTCACTCACTCACTCAAGTTCGGACTTGGAAAGTTTGACTGGGCAGTTTAAACTCCCGAGGACAGGAGGACGCAAGTCCAGTAATCCTGCAAATGGAACAGCAGCGTAGTTGATAATGTCATTCAGCTCACTTTGGCGACTCTGGTTATCCTCCTGACTAATTATGTACTATATATGTCTACACTGAATAGGGTCTAGATAACATTTAAAATCACAACAGTGCAGTTTTCTCGTTTCTTGTAGAGTGTGATGTATTTATTTATTGACTTTTTTTTCTAACAGTTGTCTGTAATAATATGTTTGAAAGACAATTCTGAAGCAAGGGTCAAACGTTATTGTCAAATTATGCATGACTTATTGTGTGTGTTTGCTGTTTATAATTAATGATACTTGAAGAGGCAGACAGAGTTACAAGTGGGCCGGGTAATTACCTTGTTAAGCAGTGTTTGAATCCCTGTTCAAAGAGACAAAAGGCTGATTTTATGTTTAACAAATTAAGCAAACTCCAATTGGGGCAGAGGCACAAGTTTTTTTTTCTCTCTCTCTCTCTTTCTCTCTCTTTCTCTCTCTCTTTCTCTCTCTCTCTCTCTCTCTCTTTAATTTTAATCCCAAACAAATGGTAATTAACAAATCATGAGTAGATTATCAGGAATTAATTGTGTTAGTAAATTGTGGGACACCTGCAAATAATCAATTTGATAATCAATGCATGTTTTATAATATTAAATGATATAATCAGTTTTTATTTACATACACATAATTTAATGGTCTGGTGTTAGAAATAATTGATTAATTGGTTGACTGATTATTCAGAAAGTATGCATTCAATTGATTAAATTTAATAGTAAAGATGTTTATAATGGCAACAAATGCTCTTCTTTTTTCTTTTTTTTTTTCTTTTTTTTTTTGATTTGCCATCACAGGAATAAACTGCATTTTATAATATATTGAAATCAAAAACAGTTTTTTAAATATTAATATTTTTCCAAATAATACAGTTTTTACTGTATTTTTTATCAAATAACTGCAGCCTATGTTAGCATAAGAGAAAAAAGCATTAAATACCAACCCTAAACTTTCAATTTTACTAAATAGGAAATAACTCATTATTCCCCCCAAACTCTTAAAATTGACCCAACTCATGAATTATGAATTAGTCCATTTTAAATGTTGCCCAAACCTGGAGAGTCATTAGTTTTGATTGCCAAGAAGAAAAGTAAAGCCACATGGTTATAGCACTATAATGGTTAGAGCCACTATTATCTCTGCAAACAACACACAACCATTAATCACTACTAGGCAGCACACTCCTTCTCTGAAGAGCAATATAATTTCATCCCACTCAGCACTGATTTAGTATGGAAAATTTATATGAATAGTATTAGTATGATACCCCATCTTCAAGTAATTTCATGAAAAAGTAAGAATTGCAGAACTTTTACATCTTTTATGTGTTTGAGTTTTCTAGCCAAGGACACACTATCAAATTAAAGTAATAGCCTTCCTCACAATCAATGAGCCAAGAGTTGTAGTTGCAGTGTTTCTCGTGGCAGACAGCGAAGCCACAGTACTGTGTCTTTGTCTTTCACTCTATGCCAGATGTACCTTGGCAAGAGGAGGGGAACATTAATTACCCTGTAAATATTAGTTGAGAGCACATTTTCTCTCTCCAGTCTCTCCAGGTTTGTCTCGATTCTCTTTCTGGTTCAGTTTCAAGCACATTACTTAATGTTCCTAATCCCTAGAAGTTGTCATAAGATGAGCACAAGTGTAAATGTAAGACAAAACCTTCCTGCATTTAGAGTTGTAATATAAGAATATATATATATTAGGGGTATAACGGTTCACAAAATTCACGGTTCGGTTCGGTACGATACACTGATGTCACGGTTCGGTTCGGTACGGTTCGGTACGTTTTAGCCCAAGTTTACCTTACATTTAGTTTTAAATTAATTTGTTTTGCCCAAGTTTGCAAGGTCTGTATTATTATATACTGCAATTATATTGTAACGGAAACAGGTCAATTTAGCTCAAAGGGAATCATTTAAGATTTTAAAGGGAATTTGAACAGAATCACTGTTTCACGGCTGGTCAGTGAACGAGCCGTTTAACATCAAATCTGCGCTGGATACTAATATCCAAACTATAGTGAAACACTATCAATTAGCACAGTAACAAGATCGGCAGTTTAAGACATTAACTTGTAAGCACAAAACACAAGATACTTCTCTTTTCAATATGAATAAGGCTTTATTAGATAAATCTAAGACATATAAACTAATCTAACACATAAACGCACGCACACACACATTCACACAAGTTGCAGGAAGATCGAAAGTTAGGGAAAGATGAGTGTAAGAGAATAGAAATATGGAATCCCAAGTTCACAGCAATACGTTAAATTGCATAGACATGAACAACCATCAATCACGTAATTAGCCCTCGCATTGAGTTCCTCAGTGAGGTTAAAATTATATTAGATACACCAGCAAAGGTCACAGTCTGGAGGTAATGTTACTTGCGTCTCCTGTGAAAGAGGGAGCCTCGGTGAAAGGGCTTTCCCGAGGTCGTTGATTGGCTGGAAGTTCAGTCGCTGAAGTGACGTCTTGGGAAGCCCGTGGTTGTTGGGCGTTGGCTGAAGCTGGAGTTGTGTGGCTGGTTGAAGTTGAAACGCACAGACAAGGTCGACGTTACAAAACTTAACTCAGAACACGAAACTCTCAAACGGAAAAGAAAATAAAGTTTGACGAGACTAGGTTGTGTTCCTTCTCATTGTGACTAAGTAGGCAGGCACGCTGGAACCGCGCTCAAAGAACGGTGATGACTACACAGCATGGCTAGGAGCTACAGGCTAGCAGAAGCATAGCTAGAGACTAGAAACAGACATGGCTAATAGCAGACTCTGAAAGCAGACTAAAAGCAGACTAAAAGCATGACTGATAGCACGAGCAAGGCTAGAACTAAAAGCAAGATTTAATGGTGTCCAAAGTATTTAAAGATGCCTGTTGGCCACGCCTCAACTGTTGTCTTGACCAATCAGATATTGTCTTGGCTCGGGGATGTCATAAATCATATGTTTATCTTACCAAGCATGTGGTCCGAATGTTCCTGCTCTGGCAGGGTCTAATTTTCGACATGATTCCTATAACACGATTATGATATATTTTACAAATAAATGATTGTCAGGACAATATCAAGCAAGAAAATACAATCACACACATATCAAACACTACTATGTACCCTTCAGCTATACCATAGTTATTTAAAAAAAACATACACAATAAGTGATTATAACATGATAGTCAAATGTGTGGGTTACACATAAATGAATATGGAGTGATGCGATGGACTGATTCATTTATGAGTCTTTTTGAGTTCATTCTGGTCCATAGATATGTACAAAAAGCAGTTTATTTGCCCTTCTCATGACAAAGACTTTTGTGGAGACAAAATCCCTTCCCCCTTTAGGAATTTCAGTCTGGTTCTGCTAGGTGGGGGGGGGGGGGGGTTGGGAGTCAATGGAAGTGTGCAGTTCTCTCATGGGTTTTCATGTGATGTCCAGCGTTGCATTTCAATTATGCACAACAAATTTGACAATCTCTTCTTCGAATTGAAATTGTAAATAATTGCTCTAGTGGTGTTCATGTTGAAAGCTGTTGTGTGAACAAGTTGGTTGGTCATCTTGTTTGGTTCTTGTGGCACTCGAACTGATTTACGACTTCCTGAGGAATTCAGCTCTCGTGTTTCAATGCACACAGCTTTTAGACTCTTTAATTTGTCTGGTTCGACTCATTTCTGTTACATATATCCCCCTTTCGATCGGCGAGGTGTTTAGGTGAAGACATCGTCGATCGCTGGAGAAACAAAGGCAGAAGAAGCAGACAAACACAGCAAACAGCAAGACAACACCTCCATGACAGTTACTGTACTGGTGCAGGCATCAGGTTATTTAGGTACACGTGGTTAAGTTCAATTAGTCAATGCAGTTTAGCACATTGAGGATAGTTTAGATCATCTTGGAAATTGTTTTTATTTTGATTCATCAATCAAATTTGTGGTTAACTTTGTTTGGTTCTTCTAGGTTGTCTTACTTTACACATTTACCATTAGTTTTCTAGTAATTTCATTTTCAATTCAATGAATTGACCTATCACGCATGGAGCTCTCTGGCTTCCATTCAGTTTAGAGTGGCTGGCGGATATTAGGTGTTGCGAGTCAATCCTAATATCAGACCTTCGACCCTTGCAGGGTGTCTAGGTGTTTCACCTACTCAGGAAAGAGGGGAAGGAGAAGGATAGGTAAAAGAAGAACAAAACAAAACAAAGCTGCTGTGGGTTTTCCTAGCATGTGTTACAACTACTATTGAGCTAGGATGTCAGGTGCAGCTAGTGTGTCGTGAACCTTAACTTAGTGTCAGGTGTTCTACCTATTGTGAGGATGGCTGCACGTTGGGTATGTGTAACTTTGTTACACTAAAGTTGGATATTCTACCTTTGAGAAGAATATGTTTGTTGAATGTGTTATCAGTAGATGTGTTTACCTCTGGGTGTAGGTAATGTTGTGTGTGTTACTGGTGTAGTGCATGTGTGGTCAGATCTGTTCAAGTCTGTGTGGTCTCCCCCTTTTTCTAGCATGTCACTGAAGACTGGCTCTCTGCATCCTTGGCTTGGATGAGGGCGTGTCCATGGTCTAACGAGGGTCAGTCCAGCAAGGCAGGAAGTTCTTTGGCAGACAGTCGGAGGCAGTTTGGCATGGCTGTGTGAAGCAGGGTTGCAAAACTTTGTCTCCTATGTTGCATTCTTCTTGTGATGCCTTCTGGCTGTAGCAGACTTTCTGACCTTCTGTGCTCTGGTGGTTGCTGTTGCACAGACAGGGAATGTGGTACTTGGAGTTGGAGTTCATTTGACAGTTTGTTAGTGACTGAGGTGATGTCCTTTAGTACATCAGATTTTTCATCAACGGTTGGCCGCGAAAGACTTGTTCGTTCTGGGTCGTTGTTGAACAGGTGCTTGTCATCTCTGATGTGGTGCACCAGGTGATCATCGGCCTTCTGTTCTGTCGCTGGTCACAGCGAGCATGACTCAACTCTTGTGGTCACCTGCATGTAAATTGTCTTGAAAGAACTCTCTCAGTCGTTTCATGACTTGTTCCATGTCTTCTGATGGTAAGCGGTCATGTTCTTGTACATACTCAGCACTGTGCATGTCTGAGTGGTGCTGAGGTGGGTTTTGTTGTCGCTTACCCACACGAGTTGCTCTTGGATGAGCCAGGTGATTACTTTTGGATATCTGGTTAGGTTTCCAGATGTTCTTATCCTTTTGGTTTCTTGAGAAGCGTGGCTGGTCCCATGGATTTTTCCAGCAGTTGGGCTGAAAGCGGTCTTGGATATGGGTGTCACGTTCTCTGTGCTCTTGATGGAAGACTCTGGTGTTGTGATGCCACTGGGTGTCGTCCAGTGCAAGGCTTGAGTCTTTGTTGACAGAGTTCAAGAGTGTGGAGGTTCTGTTACCTTTCTTTGAGGCCAACTTCTGCTTGTTATAGGCCTTCTGTGTTAGGTCACGCAACTGTTGGATGGTCATGGAGTTCGGACAGGCCATGACACCTAGATGGTGACTGACTCCAGGGTGCAGATTCTTTAGGAAGAGGGTTTTGAAGTTCACATCCTCTTCAAGGTCAGGGTTGTTGTGTGCACCAAAGTAGGCTTGTCGGAGTCGGTTGTAGTAAGCTTGTGGAGTCTCTTGACGACCTTGTTTGGTTTCCAAGGCAGTTAACAGTCCATGTTCAGACTCTGGGTCTGTAAACTCTTTAATCAGGACCTCACGAAGTCGCTGGTAGTTTGACTTGGTTTGACTGGGCTGTCGATCTAGAAAGTTTCGTACCTCGGGACTGGACGTGGCTCTAAGGAGGTATAACCAGTCTCTGTCAGTCACATGAGGTCTCACTTCCAGGTGAAATTCGATATCTCGCAGGTAAGCTTGGATGTCGGGGCTCTCTGTGGAGTCCGGGTTGAACCTGCTGATGTTTTCAGACAGCTTGTTGAGGTCTTTGATGGTCATCCCGTGTGCAGCTTCAAGGTCTTGGACGGGAGGTTTTCTTTCGTTGGCAGGAAAGGGTTGTGTGGCGAAGGCAGGTGAGGTTTTGGGTTGTGGCCCTTCGCTCCTTTCGCCATATGCCAGTTCTTGGACGTGGGACTCTGCTCTGCTCAGCAGTGATGAGGCTAAGAGAGGTTTCTCTTTCCTTGGCTCTTGTTTGTGCTTGTAAGCATATTGGAGTTCTTTTCTGACCATGTAGAGCTCATCGTTGGTATCGTCTAGTTGTTGGGTCAGATTGTCCGTTTCAGTTCTGTACCTTTCAAGGTGGTCTTTCAAAGCACTGATTTCAGAATTCTTGTTTCTGATGTCTAGCTTGGCTTTCTCTAGTAGCTGTTCGGCATACTGGAGTCTGTTTACCAGGTCTTTCTGAGCAGCCGTTGCATGTTGCTGGTCGAGCTGAGCTGCTGCCAGGGCTGCTTGGAGCTTCATAACTTGTTCCGTTGTTTCCCGCTCCCTCTCGCTGGGTGCTTTGAGTTGATCTTGAACTTTCACTTCCAGCTTGTCTATGCGACGTTGAGCACGTGTCAGCTCCTCTTGAAGGTGGGTGATGTGCTTGTCGCTCAGTTTCAGCTGGGTTGTGAAGGCATAGCTTAGTGAGCTCGTGATCTT
The DNA here is from genome assembly GCF_003368295.1 of Carassius auratus. Taxonomy (NCBI): domain Eukaryota; kingdom Metazoa; phylum Chordata; class Actinopteri; order Cypriniformes; family Cyprinidae; genus Carassius; species Carassius auratus. The sequence goes on from NC_039243.1 coordinate 18,607,283, forward strand.
GACTAGCTCCTCGTGGTTGTTGTTCTGGCTTGAATCTTGTGTCAGGAATCTTCTCAGGATTAGGATTATTATTAAAAATAATAACAGTTCAAATGTCTTTGGAGTGAGGCTGTCTGTCATGCCTCTCAGCCAAATGTTCACATCTTCCCCATGGGCAATGGGGTCTGCAGTCTGTGGCATGTTGGCACGCTGGGGAGAAGAGAGACTGACACAGATCTGTGTGGAGTAAAAGCCTATGTGTGGTGGGACAACTAAGTGTTGTATCAAGTGATTGTGAACCACTAGTGAAATGTGGTGATGACTGTGTTGGTCTCAGGGTGTCTAAGTAGACTAGAGATGCGAAGACTTTGTCACTCTAATGAGGAAGAGGAAAAGAGAGACAGAGGTGAAAAACAAAATTCAATGACAAGCAAAAATGTATGTTTTTCAAATTAGGAAAATAATATTTTTCCAATTAAATCTTATCAAAAGGTAAACAATATTATTATAGTTCTTGTTTTAGACAAAAGAATACAATAATAATTCTGATATCTCTTTTCTTAGTCTGACAGGATTGACACCGTACACCTTTCAGTTGGACCGCTCACCAGGGGGGCTGCGAAGGCGACAGTTGTTCAACACGTATCTCTATTAAATTGATCTCAACGTTGGATGAGATGCTAAAATTTGGATTGCGTTTCCAAATGTAGGGAGGTTAGGAAGAACAAAGGAGAGGATGATTACAATCAAAATTCATAAGGATGATTCGTCGTCTTTGGCACGATTGTGTATTTAATTCACTTAGAATTGATTGATGGTTCTTACATGTCCCACAAATGTAAAAAGAGAAGAGGAAAGTAAAGGAGAGAGAGGACGGAGATGGTAAGTCTCAGTAGCGGTTATCTCAACTACAAGGAGAGCGTTGTGTTAGTTGCTGCCACAACTAATCAACCAAAATAAACTTTAAGTGAAAGAGAGTTGTCTTTCTAATGTTTTTGCACTTGTAGTGAGGGATAACAATGTCTCCTTTTAGGGCTCAGGTGTGTCGTTCCCAGGCTAGGATACACAAAGTAAAAGAAATGGTAAGAAAAAGTAAAATTAAAAAAAAATAATAAATGGGCAAAATATGCAAACTGAAATTAAAAGAGGAAATCAATAAGTAAAACAATAGGGTTAAGTGTATAACCAAAA